>NC_080417.1:96301751-96459383 GCF_029873635.1 Malania oleifera
TAAAAGGTTTATTTTATCAATAAAATTAAATCTTAGGGAGTGCTAGTTTTCAAAAATTTAGAGGATGGAATGTTATATTCCAAAAATTTAGAGGGTATTACTGAATTTTATACTTAAATTTATAATAATATAAGAAAATTTAAGTTCCATATATTTGACGTGTAATTTGATTTTACAAAGACTATGAACCATATGGTAAATAGCTCTGGCACATGAATTTAGCACCTTTATGGTGAATTTAAAATTTATGCATCCTTGCTTTTGTTTGGGGCTGCCATTGGCAGTGGACATCATATTAAAATGGACTGGTGTGGTTTTATTGTTATCTAAAAAGCCAATAGGACTTTATATTTTTTTAAATTTAAATATTATGTGACGTTCAAGGTATTGAAAGAAAAGGAAAAAAAAGAAAATAAGGAGGAAAAATTATTTTCTATTATATTTTGTATATATTAAATTCTATTAAAAATAAAAATTTATTTTAATATGACCAAAAATTAAAAAAATTAAATAATAATGATGTGTAAAATCTAATTTTGTTTCCCTTGATTACAAGTGATCTCTAATGATTTAATCGCACAGAGATCAAAGATTGATTTTTGATGTCAATAAAATAGCATGCCAAGTCAAAGCAAATGTACTTCTCATTATAACCATGATGGCCTTTGCTAGTAGGTCAATAACTGTATGTAACGTTTGGTAATGATAAGGGAGTGGGAGTTTGCGAACTTGATCACCAAATAACCATTCATTTAATCAAGCTTTCAAATAGCCATCAATGAGTGGGGACTAGGTTAGTGAGTTGGTGGAGCTCATATGTTCATGTGTCACACTTAGTGTTGGTGGTGATTTTAGGAGGTTAATGTGTTGGGTTTGTGGCTTATATTTTGAGTGTAACCATTGACGGTTTCAAGTGGAATGTAGAGAATTCTTCTCAGTTTCAAACCGTCGACGGTTTCATTTGGCGCAAGTTATGATTGTTTAATTTGGAAATCAGCAGATTGGGGGATTGGAGGATTTTCCTCCACTGCAGGGATGATTTAGATAGATTCTAAGGTTCTTGTATGCTTAAGATTTGTACGTAATCATATTTTGTAACTCTAGTTGTAAGCTTGACATTATTGTGATAGTGAAAATTTAGTTGTTGCTCTCGTGGACGTAGGCACATTGCCGAACCACGTAAATCTTATGTCTTTGATTATTGCTTTCGTTTATTCACATTGTTGAGTGATTGCTTATTCTGTATTGTTCATCATTGAGAGCTTGCATTGATTGTTTTGTGATTAATTCAAGTTTGTGTGAGGTTTCCACTGCGCATTCGACATCAATAAATGGTATCAGAGCTATTGGTTTTCAATGGCTGGGATCTCTTTGGTGAAATTTGATGTTAATAATTTTGATAGAATGAGGAATTTCGGACCTTGGCAAAGGAGGGTGAAGGACTTGCTTGTGCAACAAGATATGGTGAAGGCTCTACATGGAAAGAAGCCAGAAGGCATGGATGACACGAATTTGAAAGAATTGGAAGCAAAAGCTGTGTCTACTATCCGACATTGTCTGGCCGATGACATGATGTATCACGTCAAGGATGAGGAATCGCCGACAGCGATATGGCTAAAACTGGAAAGCCGGTACATGTCCAAGTCATTAAAGAACAAGTTGTATCTTAAGTAAAAACTATATTGACTTAAGATGGCAGAGGATTTAGATCTGACTCAACACATCAACACATTCAATCAAATCACTAGTGACAAAGCATTGATGCTACTCAATTTGCTATCTACATCTCCTATATGCAAGAATCTGGTTACAGCTCTAAGTTGGGGGAAAGAAACCCTAGAATTGGAGGAAATCATGAGTGCATTGCTGGGGATCCATCATAGGAAGAAGGCAAGCGATAAGGGTTCACAAGTTGAAGGGCTCGTGGTGAAGGGGAATTAGGATTGCGGGAGAGGCAAGTTTTGGGGTGGATTGAGCAACCATAGGGCTTGGTCAAAATCTAGGAAGAGGAAAGACATGCAGTGTTGTAAGTGCGGGAAAAAGGGCACATAAAAATCGAGTGTCTGAAAAGGATGAAGGGGAATGCTGAAAGCAAATAAGGGTCATCAAACACGTTGAATGTAGTAAAAGAAGGAGACTTTGGGAGCGGTGACGGTGATATGTTCTCGGTTTCATCTAGGTCGGATGAGTTCTCAGATTCTTGGATCTTGGAATCAGCGTGTTCTTATCATATGATGCCCAACAAGGATTGGTTCACTACATACAGATTGGTTAGTTTTGGTTCCATTCTAATGGGGAACAATGTTGCATGCAAAGTTATCGAAATGGAGAATATAATAATCAAGATGCATGATGGTGTGGTGAGGATGTTATGTGATGTCAGGCACATACCAAAGTTGAGGAAGAATCTAATTTCGTTTGGCACCTTAGATTGTAACAGGTTTAGTTACAAATCTGAAGGTAGGGTAATGAAGGTGAGCAAAGATGTTCTGACTATGATGAAGGGGAAGAGAGTGTTAGGGAATATATACACACGACTAGGTACTATGATTGTCGGGTGGAGCTGCAACCGCAGAGTTTGAGTCTAACAGTATTGTTTCGTAGCATATGCGTTTAGGGCATATGGTTAAGCATGGAATGAAATAAATTCACAAGAGAAATCTTTTGAAGGGGGTCAAAATCATGTAAGCTCGATTTCTACAAGTACTGTGTGCTTGGGAAGTAAAATAGAGTTCAATTCATGGTAGCTACATACAAGATGGAGGGAGTATTGGACTACATTCGTTCGGATGTTTGGGGGCTGGTGAGAGTGGCATCATGATGGGGACATGTGTCATGGTGAGTTTCATCAATGATTACTCACAAAAGGTCTGATTTTACTTCATGTAGCACAAGTCGGAGACGTTTTCCATGTTTAAATTGTGGAAAGCTAAGGTGGAAAACCAGACCTGGAGAAAGATTAAGTTCCCTAGGAAAAACAATGGAACTGAGTACACAAACTCGATTTTTAGAGAGTACTACGAGCAGCATGGCATAAAGAGAGATTTACTAGTATGCCAAACACCACAACAAAATGGTGTGGCGGAAAGGATGAACCAAACCCTAACTGAAAGGGCTCAGTGTCTCAATTTGAATGTTGGGCTCGCTATGAATTTTTCTAGGCCGAGGCGGTTAGTATGACTTGTTTCTTGGTAAATATATCACCAATTACATCACAATATGAGAAAGTTGCTGAGGAGGTGTGGACAAATAACGAGGTAGACTACTCTGGATTGAGTGTATTTGGGTGTCTAGCTTATACGCACATTCTTGGTGAGGAGATATTAAAGCTTAAGGCGAAGTTTAGATGGTGCATTTTTTTGGGATATTAGAAAGGCATGAAAGGGTTCAAGCTGTAGGATCTAGTGGCAAACAAGGTGTTGATTAGTAGAGACGTGGGTTTTGATAAGAAAACCATTTTACGGCGTACTTAGGAGGAAATAGAGAAACAGGTGCTAGAAAATCGCAGCGACAACGAGCATGTGATTTAGGTATAGTTGGAGACTCAAGGCAGAAATGCAGGGAGTTATAGCCTGAGAGATCAGTCGACAGTGCAAGTGGAGTCAGAAACTTAGGGTGAAGATGACGATGTTCATAACATAGGGAGTTCTAGCTAAGATGACCAACAACTGCGATGCAACATAGCTGGGGATAGACCCAGATGCATCATTAGGCCACCCCCTAGGTATGGTTTTGATGATTTGGTATCTTATGCGTTTATCACTAGCAGCGGGGATCCTACTACCTTTCAAGAGGCCGTGCATATCCAGAAGAAATCTAATTGTATGGGTGCTATAGTGGAGGAGATAGAATAATTGCATAAAATCAGGCGTGGGACTTGGTGGAGCTTCTAGCTGGGAAGTAGGCGATTGGATGCAAGTAGGTATACAAGAAGAAAGAAGGAGTTTCAGTAATGTAAAAAGAGAAGTACAAGGCTTGCTTTGTAGCAAAGGGATACTCACAGAGGAAGGGAGTAGATTATGATGAAATATTCCCCTCTGTTGTCAGGCACACTTCCATCAGGGTAGTGTTGGGACTGATGGCGCAACATGATATGCATATGGAGTAGATGTGTAAAGACCTAGAAAATTAAAATGATTAGGAAAAAATAATAAATAAAATAATTAAATAAACAAATAAAAGGAATAGTAAAAATAATAATTAAATTAAATTAAAATTATTTATTAGTAATTAATTAATTAATTAAACATTATTAAATTAAATTAATTAAATTGAGTAAAATTGTGGTTATGTGTGTGTGTATAAGTATAAGTATATAATATAATATGTTATTATGTCAAAGTAAGTGAAGGGAAAAAAACAAAAAACAAAAAGGAAAAGGATAAAGAAAGTTTCCTGAAGAATCCAAATTGAATTTGGATTTCAAAGAAGCTGTGCCTCTCCACTTTGCTTCTCTCTCTCGCCAATTCTCTCTCCTTCGTCTTCCTTCTCTCTCTCCTAATTTTCTCGGCCAATATTCGACCGATCAGAAAACGGAAGGTACTTTTGGATTCCTAACTCTGCCACCGACATTAATACTGGAACATATTTGTCATGGAAGCGGCGTAGGCACCACTCTTGGGGGGAGGTATATTCCCTCTATTTTGTTAATTTCTCCTTAAATCCACCACTAAATTGATGATCGGACGCCACCACGGGGTCCTAGTCATGATCGTCGACATTTTGGCCGAAGTAAATTTTCAATTTGGGTATCCTAGGCACCACTCCAAAGTGAGAGTGAGATTTGGGGAATTAAGTAAATTGGTTATATTTGAGGGTATAATTATTTATTTTGGAATTTATGGGTCTAGAAATTGTTAAAATATTATTTTATTTAGGGTTGATTTAATGGAACTAGGATTTTTGATTTAGGGTTCGGGTGAGCGCCGCACGTATCTTTTTCGGGGTTCCTATTGGCGTAGTTCAAAAAACCAGGTAAGGGGGAATATATATTAAACCATATTTTTATGTATATACGTGTATATGTTTTTGTATGGGTTTAAAAATGCCAACCGTTTAAATTATGATTTCTGAGCCTAGGACTGTGTTATTAGATATGTATATGTGAAAATGGACTGATGAAAGTGGAAGATATTTTCAGGATAATTATGTAAAGAATGAAGATATATTTTCAGTATATAAATGTTAAATGTAGGTTGACTTATTTTACAGGAAATATATATGTATATGAATTTTACTGCTAAATAGTGTGGCATGAGTAAAATAGAATTCTGTGGGGAATTATATTACATGTATAAGATGCAAGATATATAGGAAATAAATTGAGTATGAAAGTGTTATATGAAATATGTTGTATGTGAGTGTTAATGGAACTATGGAAATAACCATGGCTAAAAAGATACCGAGACTAAACAACCACGATTGAAAAGATGCCGAGACTAAACAACCACAGTTGAAAAGATGCTGAGACTAAACAACCACGATTGAGAAGATGCTGAGTATTTTATGAATTAAAATGAAAATGAGAATGAAATGGAAATGAAATGTGATATGTGAACGATGCAAAATGGGAAAGAGCCATGTAAAGTAAAACACTATGAAATATCAAAGCTGAGAACATGAACAGATGTGAATCATAGAATAATGACAGACAGAATATTGTATTATGGTATTATTAGTATTTATACTAGTAAAACATATTATGTTTGGGCAGGGCAAACTCTTCACCCCGAGGGCTTGTTGAGGAAGGCAAGTGCGTGAGGAGGTATCAGATGTAGCAGTAGGCTGCATAACGTACTAGAGCAGAGAGAAACTACTTGTATAGGTGGGTAGATTTCCCTATTCTTAAGAGCCTTCACTGGTAAACTTTTGTATGAACTGTGTGAGTGCGAGATTAATCTATCACTTGAAGACTTACTGAGTAAGATGAGTGCCCTAGTATGCTTTAGTTGTGACCTTTAGGTTGCCTAATGTATCAGAGTAGAGGGGTGCTACTTGTATGGGCAGGTAATCACCCCTATCCTTAGGTAATCTCATGGTAAAATACCTTGCATGTGTTTGAATAGGATCATAAAATGATTTCAGAAATTATGTTAATGATTTGCAAATGATGAATAATATGTTATATACAAACCTCATGTTGGCTACACACTATTTTAATATATTGTTTCTTCTCTTACTAAGATGTGTCTCACCCGAATGCAAATCTATCTTTTTCAAGACCTCCACAAGATAGAGCATAGAGAGCTCAAGGTTATTATAGAATTTTTGGATTATAAAAAGAAAAAAGGGTATAATTTTGATGATATTTTGGGATGTACATATTTTATATTTTATGCTTTATGTTTTAAGTCTTTTGAGAAATGGATGGTTGTGAATACTGGAAGTTGTAGATTAAGTTTGTTTTTGGAGATATATATATATATGTAGATGCAGGTTGATGGATGAATTATTTGGGTTGTTATAGTTAGAAACTCTGGTATTTTATTGTTAAAGGATTATAATTATGTTTTTCACTGCGTGATTGAATTGAGTATCAAGTATAGGAAAATGAATTACGTGGCACTCAGGTCCCACCAAGCGGGTTCGGGGTGCCATGAAGCATGGTTAATCAGGTATAACGCACCAGGCCCTGTTATCGGGTTCGAGGCATTACAAGATGGATGTAAAGACGATGTTCCTCTATGGTGATCAGGAGGAGATAATTTGCATGACACAACCAGAAAGGTTTAGCCAACCTTGATAGGAGCACTTAGTTTGAAAACTAAAGAAGTCACTTTACGGGCTGAAGTTGTCTCAGAGGTAGTGGTACAAAAGGTTTGATGCCTATATATTTCGTATTGGCTACATGAGGTGTGAGTACGATTATTGTGTCTATGTGAGAAGTTTTGAGGATGGTTCTCTCATATTTTTATTGTTGTATGTTGATGACATACTGATTGCTGCTAAAGACATGAGTGAGGTAAATTAGTTGAAGACTCTATAGGGAAAAATGTTCAACATGAAAGACTTAGGTATATAAAAGAGGATACTTGACATGGAGATTCGAAGGGACAGAGCTATAGGAAGACTATGGTTATCTTAGGGTGACTATGTGGAGAAGGTGCTAGAGAGGTTTAGCATGGCTAATGCTAAGCCGGTGAGCACACCATTGGCGAGTCATTTCAGGCTGTCTACCGTCGAATGCCCAAAGATGGATGATGAGGTTTGTGACACATCGAAGGTCCCCTATGCTAATGTAGTGGGGTGTCTGATGTATGTCATGGTGTGTACAAGGTTGGACCTGGCATATGTTGTTAGCATGGTGAACAAGTTCTTTTCGAATCCAGATCAACAAAATTGGGATGTGGTCAAGTGGGTACTTAGGTACTTGAGGGGTACAATGACATCATGTTCAATAGATAATAGAGGGATCCATCAGTGGTAGGGTACGTGGATGCTGACTACACAATAGACTTGGATGACAGGAGGTCTACCATAGGGTATGTATTTACCCTTTTGGGAGGACTTATTTGTTGGAGGTCTATAGTGCAGTCGCTCATTGCTTTATCTACTACTGAGTCGGTGTACATGGCAGTGGTTGAGGCTTCCAAGGAAGCATTGTGGCTTAAGGGATTGTTCAAGGAATTGCGAGTCTTGCAAGGTGGAGTTTGGCTGCAATGTGATAGTTTGAGTGCCATCTACTTGGAAAAGAATCAGGTGTATCATGCGAGGACAAAGCACTTACATTGATGTGCAGTTTCACGGGATTAGGGAACTGATTGCTTCAAGTGAACTTCTACTTGAGAAGGTTCATACATCTACTAATGCATCTAATATGTTAACGATGCCAGTCACAATGGACAAGTTCAAGCATTGCTTGGACTTGATTAACATCTCTAAGTGCTAGATGGGAGACGACCCCAATCTACTGTCCCAGGTAGAGCACCGATTATGCTTTCATTTTTCTCCTAAGTGGGATTTATTCGCCAAGGTGGAGATTGTTGGGTTTGTGGCTTATATTTTGAGTGAAACACATGCACGAGGAAAGCATTGTGAAGCGAGGAACAAAAAAGAAGTTTGCAGGATAAAAACCAAAGATAGTTTGCTTGAAGATTTTCATAATTAAGGGATAATCGTTGATGCTTTCAAGCAGAATACAGGGAATTCTTCTTGGCTTCAAACCATCGACGATTTCGTTCGGGGCAAGTTATGATTTTTGTATTTGGAAATTAGTAGATTGGGGCAATTGGAGGATTTTCCTACAGGGATTGCTACATGGATGATTTAGATAGGTTCTAAGTTTCCTGTGTGCTTAGGGTTTGTATATAATCATATTTTGTAACCCTAGTTATAAGCTTGACATTATTGTGATAGTGAAAATTCAGTTGCTGCTCCTGTGGACATAGGCATATTGCAGAACCATGTAAATCTTGCATCTTTGGTTATTGCTTTCGTTTATTCTCATTATTGAGTGTTTGATTATTTTGTATTGTTCATCATTGAGAGCTTGCATTTCTTGTTTCATGCTTGATACGAGTTTGTGTGAGGTTTCCGCTTTGCATTCGATGTCGACATAATGGAACACTTGAAAAGAGATTAAATATATTATCTCTTTGACCAAAAGTGCCTTAATTATAATTTGATGTGCAACTTGACATTGTAATTTATATGTTGTATATTAACATGCTTTGCTTTGTTTATGATTGCTTTTCACATGTGCTTGTTTAAGTGCTTAATAAAGGAAGTAACAAATGAGGACATCTGGCTAAAAACATCAAAATATACATTGCTAAGGCAATACTAATGACACTGTGAGAATGTATTAAACATTGTGGAAAAGACTAAGTTTTAAGGTTTTTCCTTGAGAGGCATGAAGATCAAGCCCAAAGAGACCAACCTCTGAGGTCAAAAAGATCAAGATCTAAGGAGCTTCCCTAAGATACACAAAGACTAAGGCCTAAAATGGTCATCCTATGGGGCCATGTCTCAAGAGCCATCTTATGAGGTCATGAAGATTAAGTCCTAAGAGATGCAAAAATGAAGCCCAAAGGGGCGCCTTTCAGGCCATAAAGACCAAGCTTTAAGTAGTCATGCTACAAGGCCATGAAGACTAAGCCCTAAGAGGCTATCTTACTAGCCTTGAAAAACAAGAGCAATAGAAAAAATAAATAAATAAAAGAGAGTAGAGACTTAAGAAGCATCTTGGCTCCAAGGCATAAAGAGGGCAAAAAGAAAGGAAAAACAAAAACAAGGAGGTACGATTAGCCTATCTTTGAGGGTCAAGGAGGTTTGACAATGGGAAAAAAATAAAAATAAGGTGGATGCACTTTGATTCCAAGTAGGGTTACAAATAAACCAAGTTGCTCACAAGCATATTGAGAGCTTAATTTGGAAGCTTGGATCTGTTAAAGCTCATTCAAACTCATTCACTATATAAATGACTAATCATTTAACCAATTTTGAGCAAATTTGAACATAAACAAGCTCGGATCATGAACAAGTTAGTTACATGCTTTATTGGGCTCATTTAATATACTTGGATTAGGCTCATTAATTGGCTCATTCAATATGGTCAAATTAGACTCGATAAATTGTAGTTGGCTAATTTAATCTAAAAGTAAGGGTTGTCTAGTTGTGAGCTTCTTTACTCCAAACTCAGTAACCTAAATTTAGTGATGGGGCCAAGGCTTAAAGCCAATAGGCTATCTTTGTTAGTAGGAGGGAGGCAAAGAAAGCTTCATAAAGTATTAATAAGAACCCCTTTTAATTTTTATAGGGCACCCAAGGAGCCTCTCATATCTCACAATGAGAGGTTCTAGTTCATGCAAAACAGATCCTGCACACAAACACGACAAACATTAAATATCAAGGTATTTGTTATAATCAAAAGCAGGATATGACCAATAAGGTCAACAATCTCCCCCTTTTTGATGATGAAAAATACTTTATGCAAAAGTGGGTACAACCAAGAAAGGCCCCCCCTTGAGAATATGCATAAAGGAATTAATGAAGACAAACAATCAAATACTTTACCCAGTTTTGCCTACTTCTCCCCTTTTCGGCAACAACAAAAAGAGCCAAGGTAGAAAATATAAAAGCATATAGGCAAGCAATGAGAAATTCATTCAAGTACAAGATATATTTTTGGAAAAAGATTTTTAGAAATTTCGGTAGCATGCCGTTTGAAAATGTAGTCATTTCCCCAAAAAAATATTTGGAAGACAATGACCTGATTGATTTCAACAATATATCTTGCAATAATTTTCATCAATCAACTCAAACAGTCCAGTATATCAATAAGTTTTACTTTCAGCATCCAAAAAGAAAATATAATCATACAATGCAAAATGAATGACAAAGATAACCTCATAAAATATGAAATATAGCAATTAAGCACACAAACAAAATAACTGGTTATTAAAGATTTAAATGATATGAAAAATATAGTCAGACCAGAAGTATACAAAAACTATTGCAACTGAAACATATCATAAGTGTAATAACCCAGGTAATTATTGGAATTAAATAATAAAGAAAAGAGGGGGAAAAAGGATTTTAAAGGGGGACACAGTAGGGTCTCGTCGACGAATGCTCCACGTTCGTCAACAAATCGTTTGCTTGGGCTCGTCGATGTGGACGTGTGTCTCATCGACGAGAATTTACTGAGAGACTATTTTTCAAGGCATGAAATTTGTCGATGAGGGTACCATCTTTGTTGACGAACCACCTTTATAGACTCGTCGATGAGGTGACGTGGCTCCTCGACAATGCCACGCGGACATCATTTTATATATAGCCCTAAATTAGATTTCATGTGAAAAACTTCATTTCACCAGTTTCTTTCTCTCTTTAAAACGTATTCTCTCACTTCTCTCTAAGATTCTGGTTCCGATTCTCCTCAGTTCAACGATCAGAAGCTACCATGATGATCTTGGGGAGATTCTTTACAACCTAGTTGGAGTGGAATTTCGATTTGAGCAGTTTGGAAAAAGTCCTAAAATTTGGGTAAGTGAATTTTTAGGTATTTTCAGTATTACCAGTATTATTTGGGGCCAGATGGTGTATTCTATGAGGATGTACTAGTGTTTTATGGAATAAATTTAGGGTGTCATATTTTCATGAATATGGTGTTTTGGGCCCCTATAGTCATGAGTTGAAGACTCCAGCAAGTATCTGTTTGGGAACCCAGGTAAATTATAATTCAAGAAATTATGAATAGGCAATCTCAAGAAATATGGGTGTACTAATTTACTAGAGAATTTGTATATGTAAATGCAGGTTTTTGGGGTTGGTACACCGAGGGTGCGAGAGTGGAGTGAAGTGGAGGTCGGCTTCTCAGTCAGATAGGTAAATGAGATATGCTATGCTAGAAATTTTAAAAGTTTACTAGAAAATTTTGTGTATATATATATATATATATATATAGATATATATATATATATATATCAGTTTATTATTTAGTTTTTCCAAAACATTATTATTAGGTTGGGAGATGCAGATTTTAAAACGTGAGATTTTAATTACTCAATTGTGTGGCATGGGTTCATTATAGTTAGTATAGTATTTATACAGTTTTACAGATATCATGTTATATAGTATATTACCAGAAAATATCAATATGCAGTTTTCAAAAAATATGATTTATAGTATTTTTCATAATGCCATGATTTCAAAAACCATAACACTCAGACGTTACAGATTATTTAATAAGATATTACAGTTATTTCAGTCAGATATTACAGTTATTTTAAACAGATAATACAGTATTTCAGATCAGATTTATAGTGTTGTGGTTATTTTGAAATCATGAAAAAACAACAAGATAATTATATATATTAGTATTATACAGTATCTGATCCTTGAGGAAATATTCAGTCAGATTCAGACAGTAGAGCACGGTACCATTGCTATTTCAGATCAGAGTGCAACCACATATCTCAGATAGTGTGTGGATTCCATTTACCATGCTAGGAGAGATTGTAGTCTTCCCAGAGAGCTGGGTTGAGGTGGCCGATTTGATGAGATAGAGATTAGTAGCGTGCTCGGAGAGACTGCAGTGGGCCAGTTTGTTGATTGATAGAGTTTCAGATTGACTTACCTGGTAGGCCAACCAGAGTTAAGTCCCGCCTACGGGCCGCATAACCCTATCATGAGGGGTTAAATCATGACATTTAGTTCCCTAGGGTATTATCACAGTTGTTTCTATATATATGATTTATAATGCAGCAATAGTTTTATTATAATATTAGAATTATATGTAACTAGAAAGCTTAGATATACAATTGTATTTTAAACTATATTAAATGTATTCTGTACGGTATACTAGACTATCAGTTTTACAGTTTTAGTATTATACTAGTGTATTAAATGTGTAACTCAGTTGCCACACACTAGTGATAGCATATCTTCTCTTGCTGAGCATCGTCTCATCGCAGTGTTTTAACATTTTTTAGGTGATCCAGCTAGGCGAGCAAATCAGGCTCGCAGGTAGAGAGGTTTTTGTGCTGCCCTTTTTGGAAGGGTGAGTGTTTCTTGGGTGTTGGTTGTTTGGGGTAGATTCCAGGGTTTTTGATTAATGTCATTGGGTATTTTGTGATGTATATTTTGGGACTTTTTAGATTTCTAGTATTGTAAATACAGTTTATAGTTTTATTATTACCGCTGCCTAAAAATGTAATGTGAAAAGAGTTTCCTCGAAACTCCCTTGGGTCCTGAGATGTTTTTAGAAGTAACTAGAGAGAGAATTGCTATATATGTATAAGTGGAAAAAAATGGCATGAAAAATCAGATCGTTACAATTTGGTATCAGAGCCTAGGTTGTTAGGTTCTGTAGACCCTAGAGTGCAGCGGAAATAATACCAGAATATAAGAAAAAGATTTGAGGTGTTGTAATATGATCTAGGTATAGGATTTTCGTGGTAGTTTCTGTATCTTTCCTAGGGTGAAGATTTCATAAAAGTCATAGTAAACTATTGACGAGTCGTGTGTCTTGGTTGTAGCATTGGATTTTGAGTTAGGAACAGGGGGGGGGGGGAATTGTTAATAGGGAATCTAAGGTTTTAGTTGAATGAAATAAATTAGATCGGTATGAGAGATAGGATCCTTAAATAGTGTTCTTTGTCTTTTCAGGATGGACCCAGGAGTAGTCGTACGAATACTGGAGGTGATAGAGCAGGACCCTCCAGTATGGGAGGTGGAGATACAAATGCAGTGTTGCACAACATCACCCAGTGGGTGATGACTGAGATAGCCAGGAGCTCAGGGGAGTGTGGCTGCACGATCAAGCAGTTTATGTAGATGAAGCTCCTATCCTTTGCAAGAGGAGCCGACCCAATTATGGCTGAAAATTGGGTTTAGGATATTGAGGAGATATTGGTAATGCTTTCATGTATAGATGAATAGAAGGTGTCATTTGCATCATTTAAATTGACAAGGGAGGCAAAACATTGGTGGAGGTCAGCAAAGCTTATTGAGGAGCAGAGGCCCGATCCTGTGCCAATGATGTGGAGTCGGTTCAAGGAACTGTTCTTCGAGTGATATTTCCCTTCTATCGTTCGGAGCTTGAAAGCAGCAGAATTCTTGTATTTAGCTCAAGGGCAGATGACAATGTCATAGTATACATTATGATTTATTGAGTTGTCTTGATTTGCCCCACATTTGGCACCAGATGAGGAGAAGAAACCAAGGAAATTTGAGGAAGGTCTGAGATAGAATTTGTTCGAGCAAGTCATTGGTTTTTGAGCTCAAACGTTTGAGAAGGTGGTGGACAAAGCTGCCTTTATTGAGAGTGGCATGCAGAGGGGTGTCGTAGCTTAGAGTTAGAGGAAGAGGCCCACACCCCAGGATTTCCAGGCAAGTTCTAGCCAGGGGCCATAGAGGGGAGACCGATATGGAGATAGTCAGGGACGGATGATGGGGCGCAGTGGTCCTTAGGGTGGACAGACTATTCCTATTTGTCCTAGATGTGGCCGGAGGCGTCCAGGTGAATATAGGATGGGAGAGGACGTTTGCCATCGTTGTGGGAGACCCAGGCACAGGTACTGGTCATGTTAGGGATTGTCGGCCCAGGCACTAGATCCCAGACCATTTCGGGGTGGTCATTAGGCGCCCCGTGGAGGCCAGTAGAGGAACACTGCACTAGCGAGGGTCTATGCGTTGACATCGGGTGACGCCGAGGCAGCTGGAGATGTAGTTACAGGTATCTTTACCACTTTTTCATATAAAGTTGTTGTTTTGTTTGATACAGGAGCCATCCATTCTTTTATTTCGTCGAGGTATGCTAAATTGACTAGGTATGAGGCACAATTGCTAGAAGTCGATTTGGCTGTAGCTGCGCTGATTGGATCAGTAGTGAGGTGTAAGAAGGTACTTAGCGATTTTCCAGTGGCCATTGAGGGAAAAGTACTACCAGCTGATCTTGTGATATTAGACATACAGGGGTTTGATGTAATTTTGGGTATGGATTGGTTGGCAGTTGATCATGGCAGTATTGATTTTCATTTGAAAGAAGTAATTTTTAGACCCCCTGGTGAGCAAGAATACAAATTTAGTTGTTTACATGTGTGTGCTCTGCCATAGTTTGTGTCAGCTATTTAGGTGAGGAAATTGATTCAAGATGGTTGCCAAGGATTTGTTGCCTACATAAAAGAATTTCTAAAAGAAGAACTGAAACAAGTAGATATTCTTGTGGTCAGAGAATTTTCAGATGTTTTTCCTGAAGAATTACCTGGTTTACCACCAGACTGTGAAATTAAATTCACCGTGGATCTTCTATCGGGGTCAGCACTGGTATCTAAAGCACCTTACAGAATAGCTCCAGTCGAGTTAAGGGAACTGAAAGATCAGTTGCAAGAATTACTGGATAAAGGATTTATCAGACCCAGTGTGTCACCTTAGGGAGCACCAGTTCTATTTGTGAAGAAGAAAGATGGGATCATGAGGATGTGCATAGATTATAGGGAAATAAATAAACTAACAGTCAAGAATAAATATCCTCTTCCCAAGATCAACGATTTGTTTGATCAACTCCAGGGGACCCAGTTCTATTCTAAAATTGACCTTCGGTTGGGTTACCATCAGGTGAAAGTTAGGACATAAGACATTTCGAAGATGGCGTTTCAAACTAGATATGGGTATTACGAATTTCTGGTGATGCCATTTGGGTTGACTAACGCACTAGTAGTATTTATGGATTTAATGAATCGGGTGTTTCATCAGTACATGGACCAGTTTATTATAGTATTCATTGACGATATATTGGTCTACTCGAGGAGTTTTGAGGAGCACAAGCATCATTTAAGACTGGTGTTGCAGACATTGAGAGAAAGAAAGTTGTACGCAAAATTCAAGAAATGTGAATTCTGGTTAGGGCAAGTTACATTTCTTGGTCATGTGATGTTCAGGGACGACATATCAGTTGACCCGAATAAGATAGAAGCAGTGGTGAGCTGGGTGAGACTAGGGAATGTTCAAGAGGTTAGAAGTTTTTTAGGTTTGGCAGGTTACCATCGACGCTTTATTGACGATTTCTATAGATTATCGGGTCTGCTGACGCAAATCACGAGGAAAAATGTAAGATTTGAATGGACCGATGACTGTGAACAGCGCTTTCAGGATTTGAAGTAGTGGTTGGTCACCGCCCTAGTGTTAGCTATTCCATCAAGAGAGGACGTGCTCGTGATATATAGTGATGCATTCCTGAAGGGACTTGGGTGCGTATTGATGCAGCACGGCAGGGTTATTGCATATGCTCCTAGACAACTTAAAGAATATGAGAAAAAGTATCCTGTGCATGATTTAGATCTAGCTGCAGTGGTGTACAGTCTCAAGATTTGGAGGCATTATCTATATAGAGGGAAAGGTGAAATCTTTATGGACCACGAAAGTTTGAAATATTTCTTCACTCAGAAATAACTAAATATGAGGCAAAGAAGATGGCTGGAACTTATTAAAGATTATGACTGCACTATTGGCTACCATCCGAGCAAAGCAAATGTGGTGGCTGATGCATTGAGCCAAAAGTTAGTGGGAGTAGTATTATCAGCAGTGGAGATTCAGTACCCTATTTTGATGGATTTGGAGAAATTAGGTATAGAGCTGATAAAGGATGATTACCCGTCATTCATTGCTAACTTAGTGATTCAGCCTACGTTGCAAGAAAGGATTAAAGCTAACCAGAATTTTGATCTAGAATTAATGGAGTTGATAGAGAAAGTGCAAGACGGACAGGAGGAGGATTTCAGCATATCAGATGACGGAGCCCTGCGGTTCCGTACCAGATTATGTGTTCTTGCAGATGCCGAGATCAGGAGAACTATACTGAAGGTGGCTCATAGATCCCTATACACCGTGCATCCAGGTAGTACTAAAATGTATCGGGATCTACGGGAATCCTTTTGGTGGAGCGGCATGAAGAAGTATAACACTGAATTTTTGAAGTAGTGCTTGACGTGCCAGAAGATAAAGGCTGAGCACTAGAGACCCATGGGGCAGTTGCAGCCACTCTTCATTTCGGAGTGGAAATGGGATCACGACTCTATGGATTTTGTTATTGGGCTACCATCAGTGCGATAGGGGTTGAATGCTATTTGGGTGATCGTTAATCGTATGATGAAGACCGCTCACTTCATCACTATTAAAGTTAACTATTCCATGGACAGACTGGCAGAAATATATGTTTGGGAAATAGCTCGTCTTCATGGTGTACCGGTATCCATATGTTGACTTTTTGTGTCTGATCCCTGTTTTGATGCTGATAAAGCTCATGTTTCTTATGTGTGTATTTAGTATGTGAACATGTCCATTTATTAACATACACATAAGGAAATGGCGATGGAAGCTTGCAGGACTTAAAGACTATATGATCAAGCGCATGCCATGAAGTCAAAAGAGCAAAGAAGAAAGAAGAAGACATTTATATTTTATTTGTATTGCATTTATTTTGCATATCTCTGGTTTGTAATAATGCATGCATCTGCATGATATGGATTATATGCTCAGATGGTTGTAGTTTGATTATAGGGAACCGAATGACCTTAGGGCTTGGTCGACTGACGCCGGATTTTTAGGGTTATTTCTCAAAGGCGTTAGACTGACCTTAGGACTCCCTATACTTCATAAAAAATATGCCCTATAGTCTTAGCATTAATCATCACATGAATAGGGAAACTTTTATAAGAGAAAAAGGACCAAAATGCCCAAGGATGGCATGTTCGGTCGATCGAACTCAGTTACACTGAGTTACTTGGTCAATCGAATTCCCACCGGGTCAACGTGTTGACTGCTCGGTCGACCAACCAGAAAAATATATACAAGCCGTGGTCGATCGAACTTCCCAAGGTCAACATATTGACTCTTCGGTCGACCGACTAGAAAATAAAAGCCAACGCTCTAGTTGACCGAAGGTCCTCAGGAGATGCCTTAACGTCCTGGTCGACCGAACTATGCTGAAATGGAAAATTGCCCTTAAGACACTAAGTCCAGTCGACCAAACTCTCAGTTCAAAATTTCCCTGGTCGATCGAACTTGGCTCCACGGTCGATCGAACTACAAAAGTGGTCGACCAGAGCTTTCGGGTTGGAATTTTTTTAAATGCATTAAAACATCATTAAAATTTTATTGAACTTTTTTAAAATACCAAGCGTGTCCCTTAACGGTCAGATTTGTTGAAAATCTATAAATACCCCCTTATAACTCCAGATTAGCAACTTTGATTAACCCAAATTTTCTCTCTAATTCATTGTTAATCAAAGTTCCCCCAAAATATTTTTTGTCGTTTAAATCATTCTTTTGGGGCAAAATTTTTATACAAAACTCTCCAACTCTCTTCCACTCTTTCATTTCAAAATTACTCTTGAAGAGAGCATATTTATATTGGGGTATTTATTTTTATATGCTTACTATCACTTATTCTTTATTTTTGAAAATCTTTTTGAGAGTATAGCTTTGGTTTTCTCTCGGATTATTTCCTTGATAAATATCTTTTGGGAGAAAATTATTTATTCCACAAATACTTCCTTGAACATAAACTCTAGATTCTCCAAACACTCTTATTTGCAAAAATCTTTGTTGGAGAACATATTTCTCATATATATATATATATTCATAAATTATTTGTGCAAAAATAATTGAAAGAGCAAAACCCTAGGTTCTCCTATATTATTATTGAAATATATTTTTAGAGAACTTTTTATTAGGGTTTAATTATAGTTAAGCACCCTTACTCCCCTGAGCATTATTTCATATCATTGGAGTGCATATTTTTATGGAGCTTATTGTGTACATCTCAGTTTATATTTTTAGAAGTAATTTCATATACAAAAACGATTTTAATGTACTGGTTGGGCTCAGCCCATTAATAGAACTAGGGAATCTCAGCCCCGTAAATGAGACCGGTCTGGTTCAGCCCGAAATTGAATTGGAGAGTCTCAGCCCCGTAAGTGAGACTAGTTCAGCTCAGCCTAGTAATTGAGCTGGGTTTTCCTCGCCCCATAAGGAGAGGATGTAAAAGGCTTTTGCTCCACCCGGTTAAGTGAGTAGGTTTAGTGGAATCCTTGGGGGGTATGCCCAAGGCGGGGACGTAGGCAGTATTGGCCAAACCTCGTTAACAAATCTATGTGTCATTATCTCTCTATCTTATTTAAATTCATGCACCTTAATTTCAACATGTGTATGAATGTTTACACACATTTGATTTAAATAAGATATTGCACGCGTGTATGTTTGCTGTCACTGTTAAAATTATTTTACATACACGCGTGTACATTGAATGGGATATGATATGTGGTGAACGGTGTAATTATTTAAATTAGCAAAAAATGCTTTAAAACCCAATTCATCCCCCTCTTGGGATCATACCAATTCCAACACCATAGTCTTAGACCGAGATCCCCGGTTTACCTCACGATTTTGGAAAAGTTTTCAGGAGGCTATGGGAACACAGTTAGCATTCAACACTGCTTTTCACCCTCAGACGGATGGTCAGACTAAGAGAACGATCTAGGCATTAGAGGACATGATTCGTGCATGTGTGCTAGATTTTAGGGGTAGCTGGACCCAGTTTATGCCGTTGGTTGAGTTTGCTTATAATAACAGTTATCAGGATAGCATCGACATAGCACCTTATGAGGCACTGTATGGTAGGAGGTGTCGTTCTCCTCTTTTCTAGGATGAAGTAGGCGAGAGGCAAGTTTTGGGTTCGGAGATGGTGCAGTAGGTGTATGATAAACTCTGACTAATTAAAGAAAGAATCAGTACTGCTCAAAATCGGCAGAAGAGCTATGTAGACACTCATTGTCGGGAGTTAGAATTTGATGTGGGGGACCAAGTATTCTTGAAGGTAGCTCCTCTGAGAGGGGTTATGAGGTTTTGAAAGAAGGGAAAGCTGAGCCCTAGGCATATTGGCCCTTTTGAGATACTTGAGAAAGTGGGGTCAGTTACCTACAGGCTAGCTTTGCCACCAGCTTTGTCTAGAATACACGATGTATTCCACGTTGCCATGCTAAGGAAATACGTCCCAGACCATTCCCACATAATCAGTTATGCATAAATAAAGCTTAGAGATTCACTAGCTTATGAGGAAGTACTAGTACAGATCTTAGACCGAAAGACACAGGAATTGCGCACCAAGGAAATTCAGCTGGTGAAAGTTTTGTGGAGAAACCATGCTATAGAAGAAGCTTTGTGGGAGCTTGAGGAAGAAATTAGACAAAAGTACGCATACTTATTTAATTAATTATAATATTAGTCAGTGTTGTATAGATAATAAACAAAGTTGTTTAGCGTAGAGTGATACATATGTGGTTGTATTTTAGATTATAGGATAGACAATGTTTTGGTTTTGGGAGAATTTTCTTTTATGAATATATTTGTAATCTTCCAGGTCCTTGAATGTAAGCATGATATTCCTCCGCCATAAGTGAGGGTAAGTAATAAAATAAGTAACTTATTTTCCTTAATGGATGGAGTTCAATACAGGTATTTGGTATACATATAGTAAATTTCGAGGACGAAATTTTATAAGGAGGAGAGAATGTAATAACCCAGGTAATTATTGGAATTAAATAATAATGAAAATAGGGAGGAAAAGGATTTTAAAGGGGGACACAACAGGGCCTCGTCAACGAATGTGAAGCATTTGTCGACGAATCGTTTGCTTGGGCTCGTCGACATGGACACGTGTCTCGTTGATAAGAATTTACCGAGAGGCTATTTTTCGGGGCCTGAAATTCGTTGATGAGGGCACCGTCTTCGTCAATGAACCATTTTCATGGACTTGTCGACAAGGCAACGTGGCTTATCGACGAGGCCACATGGACATCATTTTATATTTAGCCCTAAATTAGATTTCCTGCGAAAAACTTCATTTCACCAGCTTCTTTCTCTCTCTAAAATGTATTCTCTCACATCTCTCTAAGATTCTAGCTTAGATTCTCCCTAGTTTGATGATCAGAAGCTACCACGATGATCCTAGGGAGATTCTTTATAGCCTAACTAGAGCGGAATTTCGATTTGAGCAGTTTGGAAAACATCCTTAAATTTGGGTAAGTGAATTTTTAGGTATTTTCAGTATTACTAGTATTATTTAAGACCAGATTTTGTATTCTATGAGGATATACTAGTGTTTTGTGGAATAAATTTGGGGTGTCATATTTTCAGGAATAGGGTGTTTTAGGCCCCTATAGTCATGGGTTGAAGACTCCAGCAAGTATCTGTTTGGGAACCTAGGTAAATTATAGTTCAAGAAACTATGAATAGGCAATCTTAGGAAATATGGGTGTACTGATTTACTAGAGAATTTGTATATGTAAATGCATGTTTTTGGGGTTGGTACACCGAGGGTGCGAGAGTGGAGTGAAGTGGAGGTCGGCTTCCCAGTCATATAGGCAAGGGAGATATGCTATGCTAAGAATTTTAAAAGTTTACTAGAAAATTTTGTATGTATATATATATATATCGGTTTATTATTCAGTTTTTACAGAACATTATTATTAGGTTAGGAGATACAGATTTTAAAGCATGAGGTTTTAAGTACTCAATTGTGTGGCATGGGTTCATTACAGTTAGTATGGTATTTATACAGTTTTACAAATATCATGTTATACAGTATATTAGCAGAAAATATCAATATGCAGTTTTCAAAAAATATGATTTATAGTATTTTTCAGAATGCCATGATTTTCAAAACCATAACACTCAGACATTACGGATTATTCGGTCAAATATTATAGTTATTTCAGTTAGATATTACAGTTATTTTAAATAGATAATACAATATTTCAGATCAGATTTGTAGTGTTATGGTTATTTTGAAATCATGATAAAACAGCGAGATAATTATATATATTAGTATTATATAGTATCTGATCCCTAAGGAAATATTCAATCAGATTCAGATAGCAGAGCACGATACCATTGCTATTTCATATGAGAGTGCAACCACATATCTTAGACAGTGTGTGGATTCTGTCTACCGTGCCAGAAGAGATTGCAGTCTGCCTAGAGAGCTGGGTTGAGGTGGCCGGTTTGACGAGGTAGAGATTAGTAGCGTGCCCAGAGAGACTGTAGTGGGCTAGTTTGTTGATTGATAGAGTTTCAGATTGACTTACTTATAGGCCAACCAGAGTTAAGTCCTGCCTATGGGCCACATAACCCTGTCATGAGGGGTTAAATCATGACATTCAGTTCCCAGAGTATTATCACAATTGTTTATATATATATATATATATATATATATATACAAATTTACAATGCAACAACAATTTTATTATATATTAGAATTATGTGTAACTAGAAAGCTCAGATATACAGTTGTATTTTAAACTATAATAAATGTATTCTGCACGGTATACTAGTCTATCAGTTTTATAGTTTTAGTGTTATATCAGTATATTAAATGTGTAACTTAGTTGCCACACACTAATGACAGCATATCTTCTCTTACTGAGTGTCGTCTCATCCCAGTGATTTAACATTTTTCAAGTGATCTAACTAGGCGAGTAGATCAGGTTTGCAGGTAGAGAGGTTCTTGCGCTGCCTCTTTTGGAAGGGTGACTTTTTCCTGGGTGTTGGTTGTTTGGGGTAGATTCCAGGGTTTTGATTGATGTCACTGGGTACTTTGTGATGCATATTTTGGGACTTTTTAGATTTCTGGTGTTGTAAATACAGTTTACAGTTTTATGTTTACCACTGCCTAGAAATGTAATGTGAACAGAGTTTCCTCGGTTCTCCCTTGGGGCATGGGATTTTTTAAGTAGGTGATAGAGAGAGAATTGCTATATATGTATAAGTGGAAAAAAATGGTATGAAAAATCAGGTCATTATAATAAGACTTGTGAAGGATTGGAGTTTAAAGCACACGACATATGATAGCAAATAGTTGGTTTGAGCACAAACACAGTCTAATTAGTTCGCATGCATTTTTATGAGTAGTTATCAAACCAGTTATACAATTTAAAAGCATATATGTAGATATATAAGTAATAAGGGAAGACATAAAAAATTTAAGTTTGAAATTAGTTCTTGCCATAAATAAATAAAAAAAATCTATGTATATATATATATATACACCCCCCTTATGATGTTTTCTTAAAGTATTGGGGGTTGCTTGCCAAAAAATTTAAAGATCATGCAAGCAAGCAACATTTTTCTGGTTTGTTAATTAAACACACAAACTGTAACAAGAAAAATACAACCACAATGATCCTAAAGGGATAAGACAATTTGCAGCAAGGATCATATGGCTACGCAAATATCTATGGCAAAACAACATATTTCAACTCAAAAATTTCAATCAAGGCAATACATTTTAGCACATACCACAGAGAATTACAACAAAGATCTAAGCCTCAAAAGTTGGTGAACATATCAAGATGGAATTTTATTTTGGATGCTCCTCCTATCAATTTGAATTATAGCTTAGATGAAATAAATTTTTTATACTTTACAAGAAATTGATTTTATTAGATATGCCAAAGTATAAGCGAGCACTCAAACAATTCTTCAACAACTATACTCGATATTTATTAACCATATTCATCTTTGATCAGTATAGTCATCCCTATAAGCCATAGATGCATTAGAGAATATATATATATATATATATATATATATATATATATATATATATATATATATTAAGGCATGCTATGTAGTTCATGACTCAAGAATAATTAAAATCAAATCTAGGATATAATGTTCAAGGATATCAGAAGAGCCTCAATATTTCAATAGACAAAAGTGATACATGACGATTATTTATGCTCTTTCTATAGGGATGGAGCTAAGCTCCTCTAAATACCTGATAATTATGTAAGGATGAAATTTAATATTCATTTTATTTTCACTCATCCTTTCAAAAATATTTTAACATCATTAATTTTATCATAATCATCTATATATAAGGTTTTACTTTTGGGAAAATTCCTGTCAAAATTTCGGTAGCATGCTGTCTGTAAATCAGACATTTTCCCATAAAACTTGTACCTGATAGCTAGTTGTTCTCAATAGAATATTCATATAAATCATGCAACAACCTAAAATCCACTACCAGCATGCAATTCACATCAACTGCATCTGTTATGTAGGATGCATTCTAGACTAAGCATGCAATCAGGTAGCATTCAACAAATGATACAAAAGATAAACTATCCATTAGAAGATATACTCATTTAACGCATAATGAATAGTAGGAATTCAGTGCTTTTCATATAAAGGCATATGGAAATAAAAGATAAAATCATGAGAGCATTTAATATAAATAGTCATGAAAGATAAATGCTCCCCTTGAGTTAAGTAATCAGCCAAATTTTGCCTTTTCTACATTTCAAATTATTTAGCCAAGTGTTTTAAGATTTTCAATGATTTAATCTTGGTGTGAATGCTTTAGGCTTACCGGACCAAAAAGTCACAATGAATATTTCTTTGAGTGGTTTAATCTTATAATGCCTCTTTTCTTATAAATCTCAATACGTGTGAGAGGCATAAGATCAAATGGCTTTGAATTATAAATACATGAGCATAGGTCAACTTGAGTTTTATGCATTCATCTAGATAAAGACCTAGTGCAATCATATTAGCCATTTAACTTCATCATCGGGATATGAACCTTTAAGAATTTGATTTAAAATTTTGAGAGCTATTGAAGCGAGATAGAATAAGTACTCTTAACAATTAAAATATCATTAAGTTTAGAAGAGTATTTAGGAGACGCTGGACATCTTCCAAAATATTTTCGTGATAGTAATCATGTCCATGCTTGGTCACAGAGCATATAGGAGAATATGAATATTTTTGAACAATGCTCCTTGGAGATTGAAATGTATTCTTCGAATATGATCACAATTTTTGGAGTAAGGATACGAACCAATCAGAGGATGGATCTTTATCTGATGTGATCGTGGTATGGTAAAGATTTCCTATGAAGGATATGGTGAACCAAAATAGAGGATTTTTATATTTCAAGTACGAAGGGAATAATTTTATGTTAACTAGATGAGGACTTGATTCCCTTAGTGGATGCCTCTAATTTGGTTGAGAAGGGATGTCTTTTGAATAAGCACTTTGAAATATTTAGAATTTATGATCATCTGTGCTTAAACCTAGAGTAATGTCTAAGTTTTGATCCAGGCCTTTATGTTAGAAGATAAGCTTAGGGATAAAGGATATATAGTGAGACGAATCCCTAAACCTCAACTTTGTGAAATGGACAAAGTATGCTTAACTTTAGATGTTTATATTAAAGCATGAGTTAAGCAATAGAAAATATATATCGGGCACAATTGCCCTATCCATTTAGAAGCGGATATGTATACTAAGCTTCTATATTTTGAACCAAAGCCACCTCCCAAGCCTATTGACATTACTAACCCCTAAATCTAATATTAGGGTCTAAGGGAAAATTAACTAGTTTGATAAATTTAATTTCAATCCATTTTTCCTTGGGTCCTACGAGGTTTACTTTGCCGATTATCCATTTCATTTCTTTTTCTAAGCCTCTGGCACATTTGTTTCTTTTATAGTGTAAGTAGGTTTTGTAAATACGTGAAAGATTATGCTTAGGATTGTTATGATTGCTCGATGAGGCACGACAATGGGAATCACATGAAAATCCTAAATCCTTTTTGAAAATATTTTTATTTTTAATTTCCAAGGATTTATTATAATTATTCTTTTTAATTTTAGCTTTGGGTGTTATGCTAGAATAATCATCCATTACTTCTTCCAAGCAGATAATATTCAAGATTTTCTTACTATTTTTATTTTTAAGAGTGACATTATATTTTTTGAATTCTTTCAGTTGATTTGCCACTTTCTTATTTTCATTTTTCAAAATTGTTTTCTATTTAGACATCAGAACTAGAAACTTATGCATTTTCAATAAAGCATTTTCCAGTTTTTAACTCGAAGGCATGTGTTCATTTATCAATTCAGCACATGATTCATCATAAGATGTATCACAGTTATTACATAAATCATTGTATACTATGTCAATAGTAATATCACAACATTCAACAGATGATTCATCAAGTAATGTGTTGCAGGAATCAACAAATGAATCATCCCATGCAATATTAATTAAACTAGAAGGAGAAACATATACCTCCTCGTTGGATATTGCAGTAAGCTCATGATCTGCCACTGCCTGATCATCTAATCTTGGAGTTTCTAGAGTGGCAATCTCCTTCTCTTGGGTCTCTCCATATCTCTTTTCCAGCTCAACCCAGATCTCCCTTGCATTTGTACATGCCATAATCTCAAGTAGAATATTAGACTCTAAAGCGCAATACAGTAAATCCATGACATGTGAATTTGCATGCATTAAATATATCATTTTCATTAATGGATATACAAATTCCCTCATCAATCACCTGCCATGCCCTCCAATTCATAGATTTTATGAAAATACTCATTCTATGTTTCTAGTGGGTGGAATTAGCACCACAAAACAAAGGAGGACTGAAAGGTGATTGTCCCTTGATGAATGGGGATACACAAATGTGAGCCCTCTCGATCTTTAGCAAAAACGTTTAAGTCAATGCCATGAGGCTCTGATAGCAATTGTTGGAATTGGTGTATTCACAAGAGGGGGGCTGAATTGGGCATTAAAAAATTTCTCCTAGGTTTGGTCCAAATCAGCAGCAGTATAACACAACCTAGGGTTTGTCTTTACAAATTCCAATAACCTAACAAAATATAACTGAGCAGATAATCAAAGTAAGTATAGCAGGCTCAGTTTATCCCAATCATTCACAATATTAAAAACATAAACATTCAAGTGCTTAAATCTAAAATGTGAAAATTAAAAGCAGGTACGAGAAATGTTATCGGGGTTCGGCCAAATGTGCCTACGTCCCCTCCACGACTCGCAAGCCTGCTGATTACCACTATTATTCACTTAACGGGTAGATTGGCACCATTTACAACAAGGTTAAATTATACCAAGGTTGACCTCAACCTTTATAAACTCTCCTTACGGGGCGGAGAAGGCCCTATTGATCCTTACGGGCTAAATCAACACCCCTTTAGGCCACACTTGGAATACAACAATGAATACAAATTTTTGTGTACAAATGAATATGCTTCTAATACAAGCAAATTTGTACCGGTATGCACAAGAAATAATCAATGCACTTCCATATGATAGATCTATAAGCTTAGTGAAGATATGTGTAATAACACTTAAGGTAAAATCAATAAGCAATCAAGCATGTGAGTGTATTATCAATCTATCTTTGAAACAATATATAACTATATATCAATCACAAGTAGGGTTTCAAAGATTTCCAAAGAATGTAATCAAATATCTCAAAATGATTTTCTCAAAATTTAAGCACAAGAGATATTTGTAGCACTAGCTTGTCAAAAAGATTCTTACTTTCACAAAAAAGACAAGCTCAAGAGTCTTGCAATACAAATGTAATGACTCACAAGCTAAAAGTTTCCCCACACTATGGATTTATTAATTAAATTGGGGGGAAGACTTTTGGCTAAACTCTCAATAAAAAAATCAACAACCAATCAAAGCAATGAGAGTTTGAGCTATAAAAGGGAGTTTATGTAATCTCAGTATAATCTCACTTAAAGATATTTCAAAAGAATGAGCAAAGGACGAGTATTAGGGATTGAATATGAAGGAATAGCTCTCAAAAAATTTAGAGGAAATTTTGCTAATCCCTAATCCTATCTTAATTTTGCAAATGAGCTCATATTTATAAACACCCTTACAATTTTGACCGTTGGGGACATAAGAGTAATATTTAAAATTGTTTAAAACATGCTTAACAAAAATAACGCTGATTTACCCTTAATTATCAATGGTAAAAATTGGCCAACCTAAGAGTTTTGGTCGCTCAAGCCATAGGTTCGATTGCCCAAACAGACACATAAAGAAAAGGCCTTTTTGAAGTTTGGGTGCCTGGTGAAACGTTCGGGTGGTTGAGTCTAAGGTGATTTCCAAACTGCTCGAGGTTTGGTTGCCTGGTCCTAAGTTCAGTTTGCCGAACTTGGCACTTCGGTCGCTCAAGGTATTTTTGAACATCAAGTTCGGGCGCTCGGGGAAGGTGGAAAAAGTTACGACTAGGCTTTGATCGACCGAGGAAGATATGTTCATATTGGGTTCAGTCGCTCGGGCCTTAGTCAACTTTTTGACTTTCTATACATTCGATCAGTCAAGGCATTTTCAACGCACATGGTTCAGTCGCCTGAAGTCCTTTCAAGCTTAAATTTTGGTCCTGATTTTGAGTATAAGTTACCCCTGATTGCATAGATATTATGTGTAAGATAGTGAGGATTTTCTTAAGTGATTGTGCAAGGACCTAATAGTCGATCTAAGGTCTAGGTGTCATAATTAAGCCCAAAAACTTAACATCGGTTGACTGAAGTCTTGTCTTATGTCATTTGAGTAACATACGATCTGTCTACGGCATTACTGAGCTTACAGTCCTACCATGCATGTAGTGCATTAATTATTACAGACCTTGGATTATTAATATTACATACCCAAATGAATTGAATATAAATTACAACAATAAACACTTTGGGTCTTCATTTCCCTTCAAGCCTCCTTATACACCATATGATAATTCCAGTTCATGCAAAACGGATCCTGCACACAAACTTGACAAACATTAAATACTAAGGTATTTGTCATAATCAAAACAGGATATGACCAATAAGGTCAACAATTTCATACTTTCATATTTTTGGCTGTAAATGTTTTGTTCTAAAGGATAATGAGAACCTTAGAAAATTTGATTCAAAATCTAATGAGGGAATATTTTTAGGTTGTGCACTAGATAGTAAAGCCCACAATGTGTATAATAAGAGAACATTGACTATGATAGAATCCATCTATGTAGTGTCTGATGAGTCCAATCCCTTCTCTAAAAAGTCTGGTGAGGATGATATTGAAATAAAAAAGGGACAAGAAAATTATCAATTGAAAATAACAAAGATGAGAGCATAAAAATTAAAAAACCACCCACTGAGGATAATCAAGTAGAGAGTGAGGTACATGACCTAACTAGAGAGTGGAAGTTCGTGAAGAGCCACCCCAAAGATCAAATCATAGGTGAACCTTCATGAGGTGTAGCTACCCTATCATCCCTTCAAAACTTGTGTAGCAACTTTGCAGTCTTGTCTCAGAAGGAGCCTAAGGATGTCAATAAGGCCATTGAGGATGGATCATGGGTATTGTCCATGCAGGAAGAGCTTAATCAATTTGAGAGGAACAAAGTAGGACCTTGGTTCCTAGACCTGATGATCACACTATTATTAGAACCAAGTGGGTCTACAGGAACAAAAAGGATGAAAATGGAATAGTGGTTACAAACAAAGCTAGACTAGTAGCCCAAGGGTATAACCAGGAGGAAGGTATAGAATTTGAGGAAACATATGCTCCTGTAGCTAAGATGGAAGCCAATCGTATGTTATTAGCGTATACTGCTTTTAAGAACTTCAAATTATATCAAATGGACGTCAAAAGCGCGTTTTTAAATGGCTACCTCAATGATGAGGTGTATGTTGTACAACCTCCAGCGTTCAAGAACCATAAATTCCTTTATCATGTTTATTGATTGACTAAGGCCTTGTATGGATTGAAGCAAGCTCCTAGAGCTTGGTATGAGAGGTTTAGTTGTTTTCTATTAGATAATGGATTTGCTAGAGGTAAAATTGACACAACCCTATTTATAAAGGCTAGAAATGATAATATGCTCCTAGTACATATTTACATAGATAACATCATTTTTGGAGCTACAAATGATGAGTTGTGTAATTAGTTTGTCAAATGTATGCAAAATGAATTTGAAATGAGTGTGATGGGTGAACTTAATTTCTTCCTTGGACTTCAAATAAAATAGGCTAAACATGGAACATTCATATGTCAATCAAAATATGTTAGAGACTTGCTCAAGAAATCTAATATGGAGGATGGTAAAATTTTAGGAACACCTATGAGCTCCTCCACAAAGTTAGAAAAAGACGAGCAAGGTATGCTGGTAGATGTTAAGCTCTACCGTGGCATGATTGGTAACCTATTGTATCTTACTGCAAGTAGGCCTAATATTATGTTTAGTGTGTGTATGTGTGTTAGATTTCAGGCCGCACCTAAGGAGTCCCACTTGTTAGTTGTTAAGAGGATACTTAGGTACCTTATTGGAACTGTTGAATTAGTATTATGGTATCCTAAGCACACTTCTTTTATGATTGTAAGTTATTTAGATGGTGACTTTTCTAGTAGTAAAGTAGATCGAAAGAGCACTAGCCGCACTTGTCATTTATATAGGACAATCTCTGGTTTCTTGGTTCTCCAAGAAATAGAATTCAGTTGTATTGTTCACAGCTGAGGCTAAATACATAGCAGCTGGGAGTTGTTGTGCTCAAACGCTTTATATGAAGCAACAACTCATGGATTATAGATTGCACTATGGCATGATTCCCATAAAATGTGATAACACTAGTGCAATTAATATCTTAAAGAATCCCATATCACATTCAAGAATCAAACACATAGAAATTAGGCATCATTTTATTCATGACCATGTGCAAAAGGGGATGTGGCCCTTGAATTCGTGTGCACTATTGAACAATGGGCCGATATCTTCACAAAACCACTTCAGGAGGATATATATATCCAAATCAGATGTGAATTAGGCATGATGCATAATAAAGATGTTGCCTAGAGATATGATGGAGTGCATAACTAAGTGGGAGCAACTTAACTTAGAATCTCATTTGGACTATGACTCTGAAAATTTAGCATCCCTCACAATCTCATCTTAACTTACACATATGTTTTATGACTTGTGAAGAATGCACTTACTATCCATTATGTATTAAATGCTTGATTGACATGCTATTTGGTACACCAAAATGATATTGTTTTCTCCACTAAAGGTTAATTTACATGCATATATCTTATTACCTTAGGCCTTTTGCTGATGCCAAAAGGGGGAGAACTATTATAGCAAAATTGGTATTCGAACTTCAATAAGCCAAACTTAAATGCATATTTTTTAACTGTCTTTTGTCATGAATACGTTTGAGCTTTTCTAGAATTTCAATTTATGCATATTCTTAGGGGGAGCCTTTTAAGGTTGTACCCACTTTTGCTCTTGCATTTGTCTTCATAAAAAATGGGGAGATTATTGACTTTATGAGTCATATCCCGTTTTGATTATGACAAATCCAAGGTATCTCACTTGTGCACTTAGTGTTTGAACAAATAATCTTTTTAGATGGCATGTAGAGTCGAGGTATTATCAAGGCCATGAGGAGCAAAAAGACCACTTCATCTAGCATATGGCATGGTAGCATAAAGAGCAAAGGATGAAGACACTTCATTTCTATTGTAATTTCATTTAATTTTGGGTCTATAATAATGCATTCATGCATGATGGGAATGACAGCTCAACTATGACCATAGAATGACCTTAGAGAACAAATGCTTTCACGAAAATCCTTTACCTAAGTTGACAAACACTTAAAAACATTTTCAATTGAACTTAAGGCCAAAAAGAGGACCAATATTAAGTTTTTCTAACTAAGCCCGGCTGACCGACCTTCTCATATACAAAATGCCTTGGTCGATCGACCTTGCCATGTGGGCTGGCTCTTTGAATCCTTGGCCAACCGATCCGTTTACAACTAAAATGGTCAGCCAACCGGTCTAAATGACTTAAAGAAAGCCCTGGCTGATTGAACTTCCTAACTTAGGATTTCCTTCTCGGCACAGCTAATTGGCGCTGTATTCAACCGACCAAGCCTTGTATTATTTTGAAAAACTTAGAGAGGTCAGCCATTCGACACTATGCTTGGCCAACCGACCCTTTCAGGTTGGCATTAATTATTGTATGGTCAGCCGACCGGCTTCTAAGTCAGTTGACCGACCCTCTTGAGTTGCCCCAATTTTTAAGCCCTAAAAAGGGTTAATTTTTCAATTAAACATTTTCTAAACTTCTCACCATGTCCCTAACGGTTATAATTTTTGGGGAGTCTATATATACTCCATTCTAAAGCTAGATTAACACTTCAAAATTAGAAAAAATCTCAAATTTTTATGTTATTCTTGCCATATCACTCACATACAAGCTTATTTTTTCAACTCTTTTTCACATATTTGTTTACATATTCATTTAGAAAGAGAGCATAATACTCATCTTCTTCATTTGCATATTGATTGCACTTGAAGCTAGATTGTGTATTCTTTATTGTGAGCATTACATATTTTACTTCAAAGCTTATATTCTCAATCATTCTTGCTTATTGAATATTGATTTTTAGAGGGTAAGCTTGAGTTTTTCCTATTGTATTTTATTCATAAATATTTCTCGGGAAAAACTCTCCATTGCTTGTGAATCTTTGCATCCTTATTGCAAGATTCAAAGGCTTGCATTGTGCTTTTGATAAATACATTTTGGCAAGCTTAAACCCTAATATCTCCTTTACTCCATATTTGAAGAACATATCTTGAGATATTTTTTTAGGGTTTTAAAGATCTTTTGATAATACATTTAGGGAATATTTTATCTTAAATCAAAAATCTTACTCTCACTCATTTATATACACACACATTCTTGAGATTTTTCGTATATTTTACAAAGTCTCTATTGAGCTTAATCTCCCATCATTCTTGAGTGTGTTGTGCATATTGGTATACATCATTAGCTTATTATAGAAGCGTTCTATTTGTTACAAAAAAATTTATTATCATTGTTGTATTCTCGACGTGTGGTCGGAAGAGGATTGCACTATCCTTCAAAGTACACCGGATCGGTTCAGAACCAGTTAGGAGAATTAGGAGCATCATCCTGTAAGGTGTAGTTGTTGGTTATGGCTCAACCCTGAAATTTGGGTTGAGGTGTCTCCGCCCCGTAAGGAGAGGTTGTAATTGGCGTTGCTCCACCCGTTAAGTGAGCATTTTGCGAATCCTCTTATTGGTGAGCTTGGGGTGGGGACGTAGGCACTGTTAGCCGAACCTCGATAAAATCTCATGTGTCACTCTTTCCTTACACTCTTTACTTTATTGTATTTTCTTGCTTATCTTACCTGTGGATATTATTTCTTGTGACTTTAAAATATTAAATTGTGTTTTATTAGGAAATACTAAAACTGATATATTTGTGCAAATTATTCAATTGTCCATATATTTGATGAATTTGTACTTGTCTAGACAGACCCTAGGTTGTGATATACAGTTGTAGAACTTTTGACCTACAATTTTTAAAATCTCCAATTCGCCTCCCCCCTCTTGGGATTACATCAAAAATCAAAGAGACTTCGCCTTGTAAGGAGTAGTGTAAAGGGCGTTGCTCTGCCTATTAAGTGAGCATTTAGTAAATCCTCTTGCTGGTGAGCTTGAGGCAGGGACGTAGGCACTGTTGGCCAAACCTAGATAAGAACCCTATGTCACTACTTCTTTATACTTTTTAATTTCCTTCATTTGCGTGCTTACTTTACTTGTTGATATTACTGCTTAAATATTTGAGTATTAATTTGTGTTTGATTGGGAAATACTTGAATTGTAGTACTTGTGTAAATTATTTTATTGTTCATATATCCGCTAAATTAATACATGTCTAGAAAGTCCCTAGGTTGTGATATACTATTGTAGAACATTTGACCTAGAATTTTGAAAATCTCCAATTCACCCCCTCCCCTCTTGAGATTACACCAAAACTCATATTTGGTATCAGATCCTCACTGCATAGACTTAAACGTTTTTATAAAGGATTGCAACGACTCACATTGATGTAATCATTTTGGTGAGGAACAGTCTTCCGCACGTCCTCCAATTTTCATTGGTGTTAACTACACCTTTTGGAGACAAAGGATGCACATTTTCTTCAAAATATTGATTGAAAGGTGTGGAGGATTGTTTTTAAAGGATATTTTATCCCAATGAAAACTGTAGAGGGTAAGAGAGAACCTAAAATGAAAGAAGAATATATTGATGATGATATAAAGGAAGTTAATGTAAATGCTACTGCAATGAATGCCTTATACTGTGCTCTAGATGTTAATGAATTTAATAGGGTTATGACATGTACATCTGCGAAAGAAATATGAGATAAACTAGAGGTTACATATGAAGGCACTAAGGATAGTCGCATTGACATGTTAACTAGTGAATACAAGGCATTTAAGATGAACTCTAGTGAATCCGTACAAAGCATGTACACTCGGTTCACACATATCACCAACTCTCTGGGAAAAAAATTTTCATTCTACTTTACAAAAAGAAAAAAATTTGAAAATTGCTGGTCTTGAAAGAAAATTGGAGGATAACCCGAAAATAATTTATAAATTCACGGAAAGCCAAAATAACTTTGAAAAACTCCTTGGGGCCTAGAGAAGTTCACTTGATAAAGAAGGTCTCGGTTTTAATGGAATAGAAAACAAGAGACGAAAAATTCTTTATTTGGGATATTTTGTTCGTAAATCAAAATTTCATATTCCATCTAAAAACTTTATAAGCCTACAACATGTTTCAAATGTAAAAGAAAAGGCCATATACAATTTGATTATCCATTTAAGAACAGAGTTATTAAAATTAAGAAGGTTTGGAGAGTTAAAGGAGATTCATGACACAAAAATGGAGGATTTGTGACCTTCAGGGACAATGCAAAGGGAAAGATCATCGAAGTAGGTATGGAACCTTCTTTTGTTATAGATAATGTTCTACTCGTAAATGGTTTGAAACATAATCTGTTGAGCATAAGTCAATTATGTGATAGGGGATATAGGGTGTCCTTTGAGCATGATAAATTTCTAGTAGAAAACATATAAGAAAATAAAGTGCTATTTACTACTGAACGATATGAAAATGTGTATACTGCTAGCTTTGATCATTTAGCTTCTCAGCATGTGAAATGTTTTTCTACCCTAAATGAAGCTAGTTGGCTTTAGCATAGGAGACTAGGGTAGGCCAGCATGGATTTATTGTCAAAACTAGTAAAAAATGAATTAGTTAAAGGCTTACAAAAGACACAGTTTGTAAAATATAAAATTTGTGATGCATGTCAATTGGGTAAGCAAACTAAATCTAGCTTTAAGAAAAATAAAATCATCTCTACTACTAGGCCACTTCAATTGCTGCATCTAGATTTATTTGATCCTAATCAAATTTAGAGTTTAGGAGGAAAATCATATGCCTTTGTAATTGTTGAAAACTATTCTAGATTCACATGGGTATTATTCCTAACACACAAAGATGAAGCATGTGAAAATCTTGCTAGATTGTGTAGAATAATTCAAAATGATTAAATGTATAAAATTTCATATATCCGTAGTCATAGAGGAGGATAATTTAAAAATAGGGATATAGAAGAATTCTATGATTATCATGGTATTTCGCACAACTTCTCAACACCTAGGACTCTCTAATAAAACGGAGTAGTTGATAGAAAGAATAGATCCTTATAGGAAATGGGTAGAAGAATGCTTAATGAACATAAATTACCCAAATATTTCTGGGCCGAAGCAGTGAGCACTGCATGCTACATAATGAATAGAGTTTTGATCAAGCCTACTCTCAACAAAACCCCATATGAATTTTGAAATGGATATAGACCTAATATTTCCTACTTTCATATTTTTGGTTGTAAATGTTTTGTTCTAAGGGATAATTAGAACCTAGGAAAGTTTGATTTGAAATAAGATGAGGGAATATTTCTACGTTATGTATTAGATAGTAAAGCCTACGGGGTGTATAATAAGAAAACATTGATTGTGATAGAGTCCATCCGTGTAGTGTTTGATGAGTCCAATCCCTTCTCTGAAAAGTCTAATGATGATGATATTGAAATAAGAAAAGGATTAGAAAAATTATCAATTGAAAATTGTTGGCCTAACTATGCTTTTCAATCTTGTTTTGATGATAATAAAATGAAGGATGTTTTAACGTACACTGTTGAGTGGTTTTAATTTAGGTCTAAGTAAAAGGACACTTACGATTAATCATTGAAGTAAGCTGGAGATCAAAGTCAATCAAATGAAAGTCTCTCAAAAAATTGAAGAAATAAAAGATACATGAAGAGCTTAAAGGCCAAGCAGACCTTGAAGTAAAGACTGAACCTCTAGAGGTTGCAAGACTTAGTGATTAAGGAGATGATGTTTAGAAAGATATTTGTAAGTACTTCAAGTCATCACTATTTAAATATGTGAAGCTCCTCAAGATACAAAAACTTAGAGACTAACACCTTTTAAAAAAAAACTCTTGAAAATGTTTTTGAGAAGTTATAATTAAGTTTTTCAAGTAAACTAGATTTTAAAGAAATTAGAAATAGAAAATATTTGAAAAGAGAAGACTGCCCAGTCAACTGGCTAGTGCAAAAAGTGACATAGTCAAGTGAGTCAGTGACCTAGTCAAGTGAGTCAATTGACTGACTTTGCGAAGAATTTTTGAATTTCAAACTTGTGGGAAAATTTTCAAAATTAATTTTATAATTTAATATTTTTTTGAAAAGTTACCTAAATGGAAGATTTTCAATATTAATTGTATAATTTAATATTTTTTGAAAAGTTACCTAAATGGAAGATTTTCAAAATTAATTCTATAATTTAATATTTTTTGAAAAGTTATCTAAATGTTTCATGTTTAATAAGGAAATTTTTCCTTAAAAAGGTCTATAAATACCTTCCTTGCTAAATGAAGAATACATTCAAGCAATACATGAATTCTATGCTAAAACTCTCCTAAAGCTCATTCTTGATCACACATTTGCTGAAGGAAAACTCTACGAAATTGCTGGATTAAAGAGGGAATCTGATTCTGAGTTGCATCTAAAATTCTTTTATCAATAAGAAAGAAACTTTGGTGACTTCTAAACCTTGAGCTTCAAATTTTCTATTTAGTTTTGGTTTTGAAGTACGATTTGAGATTTAACTTGTACAACTTGCTCTGTATTTGAGAGTGTTTTTGTATGCAGATATAACCTTGCTCTCCTTTAAATTTCTGCAAAGACATAAATTGCATGGATGTTATAATTTTTTCAATTATAAAAATAATGCACATTGGAAATTAAATAAATGTACGCCTAATTTGTTCTTGGGCTTGCGGAAACCGAAAGGGAGTACGTTGGTTAATCAATATTTTGCAGAAATCGTAAGGGAGTACGTTGATTGGTTGACAACCCAAAACCTATTAGTTGAAGGCCTATTTAAATTCTGATCTTGAAAAAGTGTTTGAATGTTATTTTAATCTTCAGTTCAAAATCCAACTATAGTACTTGCACATTCATAAATAGGATTGCTGAATATTGCAAAACTAATATTAATTACATGTATGGTGTTTGTTTGGCTTGAATGGTTATTAAATTGGTTGTTGTGGTTGCGGATTGAATAGTTTAAGTGGTTGTAAAAAATTAAAACTCTTAGAAAGACTTTAAAGAATTTTTTAAATAATCCAATTCACCCCCCTCTTGGGACTACATCTTAGCTTTTAATTGGCATCAGAGCGCGGTTATAGAAAAAACTTAACAAGTAGTTATAAAGATCTAGATGGCACAAATAGGAGTAGCTCCCTTTGGTGAGGGTGCATCCTAAACTAGGCCACCTATTTTTTGTGAAAGTGTAATTTAGCTCCCTTTGGTGAGGGTGCATCCTAAACTAGGCCACCCATTTTTTGTGGACTAAATTACACTTTTTGGAAGTAACGGATGAGAATCTACCTTCAAACAATGGGTTAGAAGGCATGGAATGTTGTTACAAATGGAAATATGATTCCTACTAAACTAGTAGATAGAAAAGAAGTACCTAAAGAAGATAAAGAACTAATCGAATTAGATTACAAAATGCTGCAAATTAACTCAAGTGCAATAAACGCCTTATATTGTGCACTTGATGCAAATGAATTCAATAGAGTAATGGTGTGTAAAAAAGTTAAAGAAATTTGGGATAAATTAGAGGTAACATATGAAGGCATAGTAGATGTTAGGGAAAGTAGAATTGATATGTTCACTAGTGAATACAAAGCTTTTAGGATGAATTCCGATGAAACTATAACAAGCATGTACACTAGGTTCACACATATCATAAACACACTAAGTGCCTTAGGAAAAACATATTCCACCCATGAGATGATTCGCAAAATTCTAAGAGCACTTCCACCTATTTGGGAATCAAAAGCAATGGCCATAACGGAGGGTAGAAATCTTAAAACAACTTCTTTAGATGAAATTATAAGATCACTTCTAACCTATGAAATGATTTTGAAAGAAAGAAGCACAGAAAATAAGAATAAGAAGTTTATAGCTCTAAAAGCCTTGAAAGAACATTCAAGTGAAGAAGATAATAAATCTAGTGAATTAGAAGATGAAGACTTAGCCTTCATAACAAAAAGACTTGAAAATTTTTTCAAAAGAAACAAGAAATTCACTAGAAAATACAATGGATCAAAAACTGAAAAAGGTGAAAGTAATAAAAGGGAATACAAAAGCAAAAATGAACCTCCCACTTTCTATCACTATAAAAAGGCCGGACACATCAAGCCGGACTGCCCACAACTCAAGTAGGAAAAGAAGAAAAAGAAGCCTGCAAAGAAGGCAACTTAGGATGACACAAGTTCGAGTGAATCGGAGAGTGAGTCAAGCAATCAAGAAGTAGCAAACATGTGCTTCATGGCATATAACGAAGAGGTAAACTCTTGCTACTCTCTCTCCAAAGATTCGTGTGATGAATCATGTAGTGATTCGTGTGATGAATCATTTAGTAATTCATGTGAAAGCATGGCTTCTTATAAAGAACTTCAAGTTGAATTATTCTCTCTGCATAAAAAGTTCATTAAAGTCTCAAAGAGAAACATAAGATTGAGATAACAAAATGAAACACTTAGAAATCAACTTGAATCCTCAAAACTTGTTGAAGAAGAAAAAGACTTAAAGATTGAAGAGCTTGAGAAGAAAGTAGATAACTTGTCTCAAAAATTAGTCAAGTCTCAAGTGAATGAAGATAGAAAAATAGTGCAAGAAATAAATGATCTTAAAAACCAAATTCAAGAATAGGAAAAGGTCATTTACAACTTTACAAAAGGTAAAGATAATTTCGAAAAAATGGTAGGACAACAAAGGTTGGCAAACAACAAAGACGGAATTGGTTACAATGGAACACCAAACAAAAGAAAGAAAAACTTGTTTATGAGATATTTTGTAAAATCAATCCAAACATTATGCAAGTATTTCATCAACAAATATTTATGAGCATACTACTTGCTACATGTGTAAAAATAAAGGACACATAATGTTTAATTGTTCACTCAAGAAAAAGTACACTAAAGCAAAAAAAGAATGGAAGATAAATGCTAAAAAAAGACAAGATTTAAAGAAAGTTAAGAAAGTTTGGGTTCCAAAAGTAATAACATAAATCCTTTCTTGTAGGTTTGCTTTAGGACCACTCCATCTAAGAACAAATGGTACTTGGACAGCGGATGTTCAAGGCATATGATGAGAGATAAATCTAAGTTCACTTCTCTCACTCAAAAGGATGGAGGATTTGTAACCTTCCGTGACAATGTAGAAGGCAAGATCATCAGAATTGGTAAAATAGGTAAAAACTCTTCACTCACTATAGATGATGTCTTGTTAGTAGATGGTCTAAAACATAATCTATTAAGCATCAGTCAACTTAGTGACAAAGGATTTGAAATAATGTTTAAGAAAGACAAATGCATAGTTCAGAATTCTAAGGATTATAAGACATTATTCACTGCACATAGAATGAACATTGTATATTGCATAAACCCTAATGGCTTGATCTCTCAAGATATAACTTGCTTAACTGCCATGAGTGAAAATAGTTGGCTTTGGCATGGAAGATTAGGACATGCTAGTACGGATCTCATATTTAAACTCTCCAAAAAGAATTTAGTTAAAAAGCTTGTCCAACACCAAGTTTATCAAAGATAAAGTGTGTGATGCCTGTCAACTAGGAAAAAAAATCAAAAAAAGTTTCAAAAAGAAGAAACATATATCAACTAGTAGATCCCTAGAACTCATACACTTAGATTTGTTTGGCCCTACTAGAACTCAAAGCTTAGGAGGAAAAAAATACGCCTTCGTAATTGTTGATGATTATTCTAGATACACATGAGTGTTATTCTTAGCTAACAAAGGGGAAGCTTGTAATTCGTTAATCACTTTATGTAAGAAGCTCCAAAATGAGAAAGGGTATAATGTCTCAAATCTAAGAAGTGAACAAGGAAGAGAATTTAAGAATCAATACGTTGAAAATTTTTGCAATGAACATGGCATAAGTCACAACTTTTCAACACCTAGAACCCCACAACAAAATGGAGTTATGGAAAGAAAAAAATAGAACCTTGAAAGAAATGGCAAGAACTCTGCTTATGAAAATAACTTACCCAAGTATTTATGGGCTGAAGTTGTAAATACAACTTGCTATGTAATCAATAGGGTTTCTATTAGATCAAGCCTCAACAAAACACCCTATGAATTATGGAAAAGAAGAAGGCCTAACATAACTTACTTTCACCTATGATGGGAGAAGTAAACTATTTTCTTGGACTTAAATTAAACAAGAAAAGAATGAGACTTTTATAAGTCAATCCAAATACATAAAAGAAATGATACAAAAATTCGGTATGGAAAATTGTAAACTCATAGGAACAACTATGAGTACCTCTATCAGCCTAGACAAAGATGAAAAGGGAAAACTCATAGACTCAAAGTATTATAGAGGATGATTGGGAGTCTACTATATCTAATAGCTAGTAGACCCGACATCATGTTTAGTATGTGTATGTGTGCACGTTTTCAATCACCACATAAGGAATCACACCTAATAGCTGTTAAGAGAATCCTAAGATTCGTAGTAGGCATTTTGGACTTAGGACTACGGTATCCTAAGGACACCGATTTTGAAATGATTAGTTATTCAGATGCAGACTATGCAGGATGTAAAATAGATAGAAAAAGTACAAGTGACACATGCCACTTCTTAGGAAGATATTTAGTTTCTTGGTTCTCTAAGAAACAAAACTCTGTGGCTTTGTCAACTGCTGAGGCCGCATATGTAGTCACCAGGAGTTGTTGTGCACAAACACTGTACATGAAACAACAATTAAGAGATTTTAATTTGAAATACACAACTATACGAATTAAGTGTGATAATACGAGTGCGATAAACATATCTAAAAATCCAATCTCACACTCAAGAACCAAGCACATTGACATAAGACATCACTTCCTAAGAGATCATGTTAAAAAAGAAGACATTATTATAGAATTCATCAATACAAATGATCAATGGTTTGATATCTTCACTAAACCATTCTCAGAAGATAGATTCATAACCATTAGAAGAGAGTTTGGTCCACTACATAGTAGAGAAACTAATTGAAAGGACAAAGCTTAAAGAAAAATCTATAGTCAGTCAACTGACCTAGGGTTTGTCTCTTTGTGTGCTCTAAATATTTTTGGTCTGTACTTTGATGTGTTGTATGACAACACTTAGTTTGGTTGCTTTCCTTCCTTTTATTTTTTTTAATAGACTTCATGCTTATGTGATATGCAAAATGCTACATATGTAAGTCTTAAAATTGGTATCTTGAAATCTTTAAAGACGATGCAAAAATATTAATGATTTAAGGCTCACTATATTTTGAATATTTGATAATAAAGTTTTTAAGCATGATTTAGAAACATGAATTTTGAAATGACTCTTGAACATGTATGCTTATAATGGATCACATGGATAAATGAAATTTGGCATCTATGAGCAGTGCATGATATTGATTGATATTAGTATCCATGAGCACATAACTGATATGAATCAATAAATTGAAGCATGGGATGATAAAAAACATAATTGGTATCAAATTTGAATGAACTAAATTCAGGGGGAGTATTATGACTCATTGCTTGTAGTATGATTTTTCCCTAATTTTCACGAATTAATGTCAAAAGAGGGAAAGAATGATGAATGACAAATATGACTTTTGAAGTTTTTTTTGCAAATATGAATGTTGTACAACATATGTCTGATTGTAAATTTAAAGATGTCACAACACATGTAATATGAATGATAAAAATGAAATATGCATGACTATTTGACTATCAAAGCACACTATATATACTATATTGCAATATATTGAGAAGTGTGTGTTCAGTTGAACTTAATTTTTTTTCCTACTCTTTTTGATTGATGTCAAAATGGAGAGTAGTATTGAGCAAAAAATGAGCATGAGATTGAAAATTCAAACATGAGATATGTATCAAAAGAAAGAGGGAGAAGAATTTGATATTGAATGAACTTGAACTTGATTGATGTAATGAGCATGATATTGTATGATGAGCATGATATTGTGTCATATTGTATGATATTGAAATTGGTCTTAAAACTACAAATATTGTTAAAATGATACTTATTGTAAGGGGGAGTAAAATGATGCTTGTTGTAAGGGGGAGTCTTTTTAAGGCTTACTCATATTTTTTTTGCTTCTCATTTGTCATCATCAAAAAGAAGGAGATTGTTGGCCTAACTAGCTTTTCAATCTTGTTTTGATGATAACAAAATGAAGGATGTTTTAGAATGCGTTGTTGAGTGGTTTTAACTCAGGTTTAAGTAAAAGGACACTCACGATTAATCATGGAAGTAAGCTGGAGATCAAAGTCAATCAAATGAAAGTTTCTCAGAACAATGAAGAAATAAAAGATACACAAAGAGCTTAAAAGCCGAGTAGACCTTGAAGTAAAGACTAAACCTCTAGAGGTTGCAAGACTTAGTGATTAAGGAGATCATGCTTAGAAGGATATTTGTAAGTACTTCAAGTCATCACTATTTAGATATGTGAAGCTCTTTAAGATACAAAAACTTAGAAACTAGCACTTAAAAAAAAAAAAATTCTTGAAAATGTTTTTGAAAAATTATAATTACGGTTTTCAAATAAAGAAGATTTTAAAGAAATCAGAAATAGAAAATATTTGAAAAGAGAAGACTATCCAGCCGACTGACTAGTGCAAAAAGTGACCCAGTCGAGTGAGTTAGTGACCCAGTCAAAGTGAGTCAGCCGACTGACTCTGCGGAGAATTTTTGTATTTCAAACTTGCGGGAAAATTCTAAAAATTAATTTTATAATTTAATATTTTTTGAAAAGTTACCTAAATGGAAGATTTTCAAAATTAATTGTATAATTTAATATTTTTTGAAAAGTTACCTAAATGGAAAATTTTCAAAATTAATTCTATAATTTAATATTTTTCGAATAGTTACCTAGAAGCTTCATGTTAAATGAGGAAACTTTTCCTTAAAAAAAGTCTATTAATACCTTCATTACTAAATGAAAAATACATTCAAGCAATACATGATTTCTATGCTAAAACTCTCCTAAAGCTCATTCTTGATCACACATTTGCTGGGGGAAAACTCTATAAAATTGCTGGATTAAAAAGGGGTTCTAATTCCGAGTTGCATCTAAAATTCTTATATCAATAAGAAAAAAACTTTGGTGACTTCTAAACCTTGAGTTTCACATTTGCTATTTAGTTTTGGTTTTGAAGTACGATTTGAGATTTAACTTGTACAACTTGCTCTATATTTGAGAGTGTTTTTGTATACAGATATCTATTCTTTTCTACTTGATCTTTGATGGTTAAAGGTATTGTTGGATCGTTGGATTAAACATAGGTTGTTGCTTGGAGAGGTTTCTCTTCCTAAAAAAGAGGTTGATAGTTGTAAGGTTTTTGTTCGACCTGAAAGTAACAAGGTATAGTGAAATCCTTAGGTGGTTGACCTAAGGCGAGGACGTAGGTTGGGGTAAGCTGAACCTCGTAAAAGCTATGGTGTCACTCTCCCTTTCCCCTGCTCTCCTTTAAATTTCAACAAAGATATAAACTGCATGGATGTTATAATTCTTTCAAGTATAAAAATAACGCACATTGGAAATTAAATAAGCCTACGCCTAATTTTTTCTTGGGCTTGTGGAAACCGAAAGGGAGTACGTTGGTTAATCGATATTTTGCAAAAACCATAAAGGAGTACGTTGATTGGTTGACAACCCAAAACCTATTAGCTGAAGGTCTATTTAAATTTTAATCTTGAAAAAAGTGTTTGGATGTTATTTTAATCTTTTGTTCAAAAGCCAACTACAAAGACTTGCACATTCATAAACAGGGCTGCTGAATATTGCAAAACTAATATTAATTACTTGTATGGTGTTTGTTTGGCTTGAATGGTTATTAAATTGGTTGTTGTGGTTGCGGATTGAATAGTTGAAGTAAGTGTTTGTGTAGATTGCCTATTCCACAAGAATTTTGAGAAGTCTTTAAAAGATTGTAAAAAATCAAGAACTGTTAAAAAGACTTTAAAGAATTTTTTAAATAACCCAATTCACCCCTCCCTCTTAGGACTACACCTTAGGTTTCAAAAATAATAAAGATGAGAGCATAGAAATTAAAGAACCACCTGTTGACAATAATTAGGTAGAGGGTGAGATACATGAACTACCCAGAGAGTGGAAATTTGCGAAGAACCACCCCAAATATCAAATCATAGGTGAACCTTCACGAGGTGTAGCTACGTAGTCATCCCTTTGAAACTTGTGTAGCTGCTTTGCATTCTTATCTTAGGAGGAGCCCAAGAATGTGAATGAGGCAATTAAGGATGAATCAAGGGCAATGTCCATACAAGAAGAGCTTAATCAATTTGAGAGGAACAAAGTCTGTACATTGGTTCCTAGGCCTGATGATCACATTAATATTGGAACCAAATGGATCTATAGGAACAAAAAGGATGAAAATGGAATAGTGATCAGAAACAAAGCCAGACTAGTAGCCCAAGGGTATAACCAGGAGGAATGTATAGATTTTGAGGAAACATATGCTCTTGTAGCTAGGATGGAAGCCATTAGAATGCTACTTGCATATGCTGCTTTTAAGAACTTCAAATTATATCAAATGGATGTTAAAAGCACATTTCTAAATGGCTACATCAATGAGGAGGTATATGTGGAACAACCTCAAGGATTTAAAAACCAAAAATTCCTTAATCATGTTTATCGATTGACAAAAGTCTTGTATGGATTGAAACAAACTCCCAGAGTATGGTATGAGAGGCTTAGTGGTTTTCTACTAGATAATGGATTTACTAGAAGGAAAATAGACACAACGCTCTTCAAAAAGCTAAAAATGATCATATGCCCCTAATACAGATATACATAGATGACATAATTTTTGGAGCTATAAATAAAGAGTTGTGTAATGAGTTTTCCAAATGCATGAAAATGAGTTTGAGATGAGTATGATGGGTGAAATTAACTTCTTTCTAGGACTTCAGATTAAATAGGCCAAACATGGAACATTTATATGCCAATCAAAATATGTTAGAGACTTGCTCAAGAAATTTAATATAGAGGATGGTAAAATTTAGGAACACCTAAAAGCTCTTCCACAAAGTTAGACAAAGATGAGTAAGGTATACTAGTAGATATCAAGCTCTACCGTGGCATGATTGGTAGCATGTTGTGCCTAACTACTAGCAGGCTTGATATTATGTTTAGTGTTTGTATGTGTACTAGATTTCAGGCTGCACTTAAAGAGTCTCACTTGTTAGTAGTTAAGAGGATACTTAGATACCTTATTGGGATTATTGAATTAGGATTATGGTACCCTACACATAACTCATTTGAGATTTTTAGTTATTCAAATGCTGACTTTCCGGGTAGTAAAGTAGATCGAAAAAGCACAAGCGGCACTTATCATTATTTAGGACAATCTTTGGTTTCTTAGTTCTCCAAGAAACAAAACTCAGTTGCACTGTCCACAACTGTGGCTGAATACATAACGGCTAGGAGTTGCTGTGTTCAAATGCTTTATATGAAGCAATAACTCATAGACTATGGATTGCACTATGACACAATTCCTCTAAAATGCGATAACACTAGTGCAATAAATATCTCAAAGAACCCTATATCACATTCACGAACTAAGCATATAGAAATTAGACATCATTTTATTCGTGACCATGTGCAAAAGGGGGATATGACACTTGAATTCGTGTGCACTAATGAACAATAGGCCGATATATTCACGAAACCACTTTAGGAGGATAGGTATATCCAAATTAGATGTGAATTAGGCCTAATCCATACTAGAGAAGTTGCCTAGGGATATGATGGAATGTATAAACTGAGGGGGAGCAACTCAACTTATAGTACTACAACTCTGAATATTTAAAACTCTCACATTTATTTACATTATTACACTTCATGTGAGTAATACAAACTACTATCCATATTGAAATACATGTTTATATTCTTTAATGGAAATTTGATATATATATCGCTTATAGCATGAACTGCCCTCGACTATACTAAATTGTTTGCATACTGTTGGAATTGGTGTGTTCCCAAGAGGGGGGAGGGGGGTGAATTGGAGATTTTCAAAATCCTAGGTCAAATGATCAGCAATTTAGTTTATCAGAACCTAGGGGCAATCAAAACAGTATTGAAATTTGCAAGAAGATAAACTAATGAAAATTCTACTCAAGCAATTCAATTCTATTATTTCCCAACAATCACAATAGTATCAATTAGATATGCAGTATATTCAAAAAATGAATAAACTCAAGCAAGTGACAAAATATAAAGCAAGAAAAGTAAATGTGACACCAAATGTGTTATCGGGGTTCGGCAACTGTGCCTAAGTCCCCGCCTCATCTCGCAAGCCCGAGGATTTCCATTAATGCTAACTTTATAGGTGGAGTGGCACCAGTTACAAAAACCCTCTCCTTACTAGGCAAGGGAATACCCTAGGTTAAATTCGTAGGGTTAACCCCAACCTTTATAAATACACCTTATGGTGCAATAGGTCCTCCTAACTGGGTTTGAACTATTTGATGCATGTTACAGGCCAGTGCAATCCTCTTCTGAAGATCACCCGCCGAGAAAACAATCAGTATAAATTTTGTGTACAATAAATAGTGCTTCTTACACAAGCAGATTCGTACAATAATACGATCCAAAAATATGCACTCATAGATGATATGGATTTAATGCTCGAGTGAGATCTTGAAAATTTAATTCAAGACAATATATTCAACAAATGAATTTTCAAGGTTACCTCAAAACCCTAATCAAGTATCAAAAAGATATTTTATCAAATATAATCACAACAGATACTTAGGGTTTAAACTTGCAAAAACTTTATCAAATAAATTATGCAAGCTCTCAAGTCTTGCAATTTAAATGCAAAGCCTAGGAAGCTAAAACAAGTTATTCCCAATCAAATATTTATATATGAAATATTATGAGAATAAACAATCAAGAAAAAATTTTCAAAAATATTTTTCAAATATGTATGAATATGTGAGAGTAATGCCAAGGAAATGATTTGAAAGATGCACACAATAATCACAATCAAATCACTACAAGCTTACAATTGGTTTGCAAGAGAGGAATAATATGAAACTCTCCACTTCAAAAATAATATTTTCAAGTAAGTGTAAAAGAGAGTATTAAAAAAAATATGCTTGGAATGAAAAGTATATAGCAAAAGAAGTATAAAAATTTGAGAGAAATTTTTGCTAATTACCTTTATTAATCAAGTGTTAATTAAGACAAATGAGAGGATATATATATAGGGTGCCCTTGAATTTTGACCTTTGGGGACCTATTGGGGATTTTAGAAAATATTTAATTGCAATTTAACCCAATTTACCCCTCATTACTGTAGTTAAAAAATTTGAACCCGAGAGGTTCGGTTTGCTGATCCTTAGGGTCGATCAACCAAATAGAAACAACATTTTTGAAATTAAGTAAGGATCCATGGGCAGTGTACAATTAACCGAGTAGAGGCAATTTCCTAAACATTTGAGGTTCGGGCGCTGGCTCTCAAGTTCAGTTAACCGGATCATGGGCTTCGATTTGCCGAGGCAATTTTGAACTAAACGTTTGGTTTACCATGGCTGGTGGGAACGTCAAGCATCAGGGTTCGGTCAACCATGGGCAATGTGTTGAAATTGGTTTGGTTGGCCGAACTAAGTCAAAATGTTGACTTCCTGGCCATTCGATCTACCAAGGCATTTATAAAGCCAATGGATCGGTCGCCCGACCCCTTTTGAAAATTTAAATTTTGAATTTTGACCTTCTAATATTTTATCCTTGTTGTATATGTTTGCAATTTTTCATAGGGGATTTTTCTTATGAAGTGAATAGGATCCTAAGGTCAATCTATGGCTTTTACATTAAGCCAAAAAATCTAACGTCGGTTGACTAGTCTTTGTGATTTTCATTTTGGCTGCTATGGTCAATCTATGGTCTTTGAGCATTAAGTCCTATCATGCATGCAGATGCATTATTATAGACCATATTATATTACAGACCCAATAAAATTGAATGCAAATACGGTAACAAAGAGGTCTTTATTCTTTTGCTTCTTTAGAAGCCATATATGAAACATGATCTTTTTTGTCCGTATGGCTTCCATGTAATCCTTACCATCTTTGCATGTAAATTTATAATCTTACTTACATACTCAATGCACAGGTAAGATACTTTATATTTGTCATAATCAAAACGAGATAGGACTAAAAAAATTTGTGTATGCATGTTGATAGTGGACTAGGTTATTGCATAATGAACTTGAATGATCATATGTAGAGATTCATGCTACCTATTTTTATGATTTGGGGAGTTTCTCTAAGCAAAGGACGCATTTAAATGCTTACATTTTTACCTTAGCTCTTTTTGTTGATGGCAAAAGGGGGAGAAATAGTGTAGCAAAATTGGGTAATAAGGCAAAACTGAGTACAGGGGCGAATTAACTGAGCATAACTCTTTATACTGTATTCTCTCGCATATCTTTCCTTTACTCCTGATATCTGAGCTCAAATGACAAACTTAAATCCATATTTTCTGTTAAATGTCTTCTATCATGGATATGCTTGAACTGTTACAGTGTTTTTTTTTTTTACTTTATGCATATTCTTAGGGGGGCATTTTAAGGTTGTACCCATTTTTGCTCTTGCATTTTTTATCATAAAAAGGAGGTGAGATTGTTGACTTTATGAGTGCTATCTCGTTTTGATTATGACAAATCCAAGGTATCTCACTTGTGCATCTAGTGCTTGAATAGATAACTCTCTTAGAATGAAGAGCATGGAATGAAGACATTTCATTTTTTATTGTAAATGCATTTTAAGTATTGGTCTGTAATAATGCATTCATGCATGATGGGAATGACAGCTTAACAAAAACTATAGACTGTGTGATTTTAGGTGTAATCCCAAGAGGGGGGGGGGTGAATTGGAGATTTTAAAAATTCTAGATCTTTAGGCCCTAATTTTAAAAGGAACAATCACACAAGCACAAGCCAGGAGATATATAGTTCAGTATTACACAACCTAGCAAACTCAAGCTATGAATTTGTCAAACAATCAGTAATACCCAATTACTCTCAAATGCAATAAATATTTAAGACATACAAAATAGGCAAATGTGAGGTAAATAATCAAGCACAAGCGAAAATAAAATGAGATAAGGGAAGAGAGATGCAAACTCCAGATTTTTATGAAGTTCGGCCAAACCTGGCCAACGTCCTCACCTTGGGCAAACTACCCAAGGATTCCACTATTTCGCTCCTTAAACTGGGATGGAACTTCCCATTACAATCCGCTTCTTCCACCCGAGGCAAAGCTACCTCTTACAATCTGCTGCTTCCACACGAGGCAGAGCTATCTCTTCCTTAGTTCACAATTTGAGTCGTAAATACAATAGATGAATGAATTTTTTGAGTACACTTAGATGCTTCTCAACAAGCTTATGTGTACAAAGAAGTCCTAAACATACTCACAAGATATAACTTGAAGTTCAATGGAGTAAATGTGTTAATCTCAATGTGATTTTTGTAATATAAGAATATCTGATCTTTGTATAAAAATATGTATGATGAGTTGCTCCAAAGACCTAAACCCTATTCAATATTTTTCCAAAAAATGATTACTCAAAAATATGTATGTTGGAGATCCTAGGGTTTGCTCTCAAATAGTTTTTTCAAAAATAAGAGAATATAAAACCCTTGAATAAAAATATGAAAATGAATGCTTCAAAGATTCAAGCCATATCATAAACTTTTTCCGAAAATACTTTTCAAACAATGGATATATGGAAAACAAGGGTTTTTGCTCCCAAGAAAGATTTTAAATAAAATGAGTAGGAGAGTAGATAGACTTTAAAAAATAGATTGAATGCCTAGAACAAAAAACTTATTTACCAAACCTCAAGATCAATATAGCTTTGCAAGATAATGTGAGTGGATGCTCTTGGATCTTGAAAATAGAAGATGAGAATGCCCAAAAATGATTTGAGTGTAAGAGAATATTGGCAAAAGGTGTAAAATAAGTTTTAGGCTTTGATATTTATAGGAACTTTCAGCATATAGCCATTTTCTACCCATTGGATCATTAAAAGATATTTTATTAAAAAAAATTCTAACCATTGAGCGCTTGAGCATCAGGTTTGCCCGACAGACTTGTCGACAAGTGGGCACACTAGTTGACGATTGTCCTTCACTTGATCGTCAGTGAGACTAGGGGATTGGTCAACGAGTCACTGACTGAGAATATTGAGGTCTTGATATTTTTCTCGTCGACGAGAATAGCGCATTAGTCGACGAGTAGCCTTTATGTACTCGTTGATGAGGCTAGAGTACTAGTTGATGATTTCCCTATTTTTTAGCCCTATTAACCTTCAAAAATGCTAAACCAACCTAGGACAAGTGTATGAAAATTTTCCATGAACTGCATGAGTCCTATGGTTAGTCTGTTGGTCATTTTGAGCTTCTTGTCATATCTTCTGAGACATGTAAATAAAAATTACAATTGAAAAATTGTATTATCTTCATCCTTTTGCTCTTCCACTTCCATGGAATGAGCCAAGTCGTATGTGCTTCAAGTTCCTCATGGCTTCCATAGCATCCTTACCATCCGTGCATGCTAAGTAATGAACCTTGTTCAAAATCTCAATGCAGAGGTATGATACTAAGTGATTTGTCATTATCAAAACGAGATTGGACTCATAGAGTCAACAAACTGACCTTAGGTCCCAAAACCTTTCATGAAAAATTTCCTAACTAAAATAAAATACTTATATATATATATATATATATATATATATAGGGGTAAATTTTTAAGGACATATCTTAGGTTTTCACTCAGCTCAGTCGATCGAACGTTTCAAGTTCAAATTAGCTCAGTCGATCAAACGTTTCAAGTTCAAATCAGCTCAGTCGATCAAACGTTTCAAGTTCAAATCAGCTCAGTCGACCGACCTTGCGTTGAGGGCAAAATTATAATTTTATCTTGCCTCAGTCAACTGACCTGATTTATTCTTGAAAATGCCCAGTCGATCGGCCATATACTGTTAGCATTTTTTTTAATGTTCAGTTGACCGACTAAAATGAACTGAATTGAGCCTCAGCTGAAAGAACTCATGAAGGCTTGGAAATCACCTTTGGCTTAGCCGATTGACACCTTCCCCAGCCGACTAAGCCTCACTGAAAATTTGAAATTTACACAAGTCAGCCAACTGGCGCTTTGGTCAGCTGATCGACCTTCTTTGAATGACTTAAATTTTCGTGTGGTCAGCTGACCGTCGCCTTTGTTAGTCGACCGACCCTCTCGGGTTGCTAAATTTTTTCAGTGCTCAACATGATTATTTTTGTCATTAAACATTTCTAAAATTTTCACTGTGTCCCTAACGGTTATGAGTCTATATATACTCCATTCTAAAGCCGGATTAGCACTTTTCATTAGCAAAGGAATTATCTCAAAAGTTTGCGTGCTATTCTTGCTATACACTCACATACAAGCATTTATCACACTCTCTTTCACATATTTGTTTGCATATTCTTTTAGAAAGAAGACAATATACTCATCTTCTTCATTTGCATATTGATTGCAGCTTGAAGTTAGATTGAGTACACATTTTTGTGAGCATCCCATATTCATTTCAAAGCTTAAACTCTCACTCATTTTTTAAAGAAAAACTCTCACTCATTCTTGCATTGTTGAAAATCGATTATTAGAGAGTAAGCTTGAGTTCTTCCATAATATTTCATTCATAAATATTTCTTGGGAAGACTCTCTTTAGATTGTGAATCTTTGCATGCTTATTGTATGATTCAAAGGCTTGTATTGTTCTTTTGTTGGAAAAAATGTTTTGGCAAGCTAAACCCTAATATCTCCTTCACCTCATATTTGAAAGATATTTTTGAGATATTGCTTGGGTTCTTAAAGATCTTTTGATAATACTTTTAGTGAACATTATATCTTGAATCAAAGATCATACTCTTACACACATTTATATATATACATTTTTTAGAGTTGTCATATAAACTACAAAATCTCTATTGAGCTTAATCTCCCATCATACTAGAGTGTATTGTGCTTATTGTTGTACATCATGTGCTTGTTGTAGAAGCACTTAATTTGTACACAAAAATTTTCATCATTGTATTCCCGACGTGTGGTCAGAAGAGGAAGGCACTAACCTATAAGGTGCACTGGTTTGGCTCTAACCTAGTTAGGTGAGCTAGGAAGAACTGTCCTGTAAGGTGTAGGTTTGGTTCCACCTAGTCAGTGAACCGAGGAGACCTTGCCTCATAAGAAGTAGTGTAAATGGCGTTGCTCCGCCCATTAAGTGAGCAATATTTAGTGAATCCTCTTACTGGTGAGCTTGAGGCGGGGACGTAGGCACTGTTGGTTGAACCTCCTATGTTACTCCTTCCTTATACTTTTCACTTTCCTGCATTTGCTTGCTTACTTTACCTGTTGATATTATTGCTTGAATATTTGAGTATTAATTTGTGTTTGATTGGAAAATACTGGAACTCTAATACTTGTACAAATTATTTAATTATTCATATATCTGCTGAATTAATACTTTTCTAGACAGCCCCTAGGTTGTGATATACTGTTGTAGAACATTTGACCTAGAATTTTTAAAATCTCCAATTCATCCCCCCCCCTCTTGGGATTACACCAAAAATCACAGACATTGTTTTCTTTTAAAAATTAAATGAGCAAGATTTTTTTTTTCCCTTTATTTTTTGAACCCAAAAGTGTCTTATCATTATCTATTTTCCTATCTTGTGGAATTGTGCTCTATGATTATTCTTTTCTTTAGCATGTATGCCTTTTCTTAAGACCTCTTCTCCATATAACTATTACCTCACACCTTGTGAGACAACATTGATTGCAATAATGGAACCTTGAACTGTCCTGAGGTCAGCAGAGAGAAGTTGCATTTCTAGTTGAGCTCCTTAAATTAATTGGAAGAAGGAAATATGGTATCTTATTAATGTCACAGCCCAAGATTTCAAGAAAAAGTTTGATGGTACTTCCATAGGATGACAATATAAAGCCTCTTCACTTGGCATTCAACTTAAGTGTTGGCTTTTTGAGTCCGATCTTCTGTTTTGATGCTGACAAACACAAGTGTCTCTTATATGTGTGTTTAAGTGTTGAACAGGTATAATTTAGGCCACACATAAGATCAAGAGAACATGGAAACCAAGACAGGACTTAAAAGCTCAAAACTGGCATATTTCATTATGTCAAAGAGCAGAGGAGGAGGAGAAGACATTTGAGTTTAATTGTATTGCATTAATTTTTATATATCTTTGGTTTGTAATAAATGCATACATACTAGATTATATGACTTAATGCTCAAATAGGCCTTAGATTGACCGTAGGGAACCAAAGGCCATAGACAGACCTTAGGATAATGAATTTTTCATCGAAAACCTTTTTCATAAAAGTTAACATCTTACAAAGGTTTTAAAATGTCCTTAGGATTTAAATTGGGGCAAAAAACGGCGGTCGACCGACGTTACATTTTTAGGCTTAATTAAAAGCCTTAGGCGATCGATCGATATTTGTGTTATATCCCTCGGTCAACCGAACACACTGTTGGCCAAAAAGTCAAATAGTTGACTGAGCCTTGTGCAACCGAACCAAAAATGAACGTATCTTCCATGGTCAACTGAACCCTGGTCACTGACTTTTCCACTATCACCGGGTGGCTGAACTTGTTGTTCAAAAATGCCTTGGTGGACCGAACCTTATGAACCAGCAGACCAAACCATTCACCGAGTGATCAAAACCACAAAGGCTTGGGAAATTTTCTGGCTTAGTTGAGCGGCCATTGGCCATGGTCGATCGAATGGGAAATTTGACGGTGTGCCTTTATGAGTGTTCGGGCAATCGACCCTAGGCATCGGGTGACTAAATCTCTCTAGTTGTCGTGCTTTTACTGCAGTAATTGGTGTTAAATTTTAATTAAAATTTTTCAAAATCCTCAATAGGTCCCCGATGGTCATATTTTTCAGAAAAATTATAAATACCCCTTTCATAACTTAGATTAAAAACTTTGATTAACTTTAAAATTCTCTCAAGTATTTTTTAACCAAAGTTCCCCCATTTCAATTTCTATTTCAAAAATCTTTTTGGGGTTAAAGTTTTAAACTCTCTCATACTCTCTTTCAATCTTTCTTTTGAAAAATCTTTTAGAAGAGAGTATTTTATTTTAGGCATTTCGTTTGTATCCATAGCATATACTCTCACTCAAGCTTTTATTTTTAAATCATTTGGAGAGTATACTTTGGGTTTTTCCCATATTTTCTTTGATAAATATTCTTGTGGAGAAATTGTTTATGGCATTGTGAATCTTTGCACAACTTATTGCAAAGATTCATAAGCTCACTTGTGCTTATTGACAAAATTCGTTTTGAGCTAAAAACCCTAGGTTTTCCTATATCCATTATTAAAAAATATTTTTTTTGAGAAAATCTTATTAATTAGGGTTTAAATCTTTATGTGCTTATCATATACGTCTTTTTCAAAGATTGAAAATATTATGTTGAGTAAAATGCCCTTACTCCACTGAGCATCATGTTATATCATTAGAGCGTGCATTTTAGAGGTTTAATGTTGTACATTTCTACTTGTATTTAGAAGCATATTTATATGTAAAAAAATATTTTTAATGTATTGGTTGGGTTCAGCCCATTAATTGAACTGGAGAGTCTCAACCCCGTAACTGAGTGCGGTTGGGTTTAGCCTGGAAATTGAATTGGGGAGTCTCAGCCCCGTAAGTGAGATAAGTTGGGCTCAACCTTGTAATTGAGTTAGGGTTTACCCTGCCCTATAAGGAAAGGTTGTAACAACTTTTGCTCCACCTGTTTAAGTGAGCAGGGATAGTGTAATCCTTCGGGGGTATGTCTAAGGCAAGGACGTAGGTTGGTTTGGCTGAACATTGATAACAAATCTGTGTCACTCTCTCTCTATCTTATTTAAATTCCTGCACTTTAATTTTAGTATGTGTATGAATGTTTATTTAATGTCATAATTATTTGCATACATACATTTGATTTAAATAAGATATATACTGCACATGTGTATGTTTGTTTTCATTCTTAAAATTATTTTACATACATGTGTGTACATTGAATGAGATATGATATGTGGTGAATCGGCATAAATGTTTAATTTAGCCAAAATATTTTTAAAACCCAATTCACCCGCCCCCCTCCCCCCCCCCCCCCACTCTTGAGATCACACTAATTCCAACATTAAGTGTATTCAAAGATTTCATGCAAGTCCAAATTGGATTGAACAAATTTTGGGATTTTTTTTTTCTTTTATATGCAAATCTATGATAGATGACCATGTTTGGAAACTAAATTACCCTATTTCTACATACATAAAATATTATATCCTTTGCTAGCCAATTGAGCCTTTGTGATGATTTTTTAGTATGGTCCCAATATTATATTATTATTTTCTACAAGTGCTCCAAATTTTAACTGGGAAAGGATGATCCAAGATGACAAGAGGCCCTCATCATTTCAGCTATCCCCCCTATTGAAACATCCTATTGCTTACCCCTTTTGAGTCTTGATGTGTTCCTAAAATATGCCTATTTAGTCCCCCATTTACCTATGTGATGTCTTTATTTACTCCGTAATTATCACTTCCTATCATTGTTCAGAGTTACACACGGTATCTTCGATGTTTCGGAAAATTGGAGCTTAAATCAAGGAGTTAAGTAGTGCAAGGAGTCAAGGAGCTCAAATTATCACTTCTTCTCATTCTCTGATATCAATTGTAAGGACCCGAACTCGGGTGGGTTCCTACATATAAATTTTTCAATGGACGCAAATAAATCAAAATTATTTTTATTATTAGAGGACTAATTAGCTTTATTACAAATATATGTCTCAACTATGAAAATGCAAATTTCTAAAATTCTAAAATATACAAACATATTCTAAATTGTATTATGCTACTCTACTCTTTCTATTCCCGCCCATGCACTTGCTACGCCAAATTTTTGGTACACTCTTCAAAATGATCTGAAATGTAAAATAATGATTGAGGTGAGACGACATTTAGTAAGTGAATAAGATTATTATTAGTATGTGGCCAAAATGAGTTTTCATAATATTTTAATTTCACAAAATAATATTTAATACTATAACTTCAAAACTGTTTTAAAAATAAATGTAAATTTAAAAATTTCTGTATAAAACTTTTACTATCATCTATAGTAGTAAAATTTTATAATCATATACTATAGTTGTTAAACTAAACTTTTTAACTTTTAAAATTATAACTATAATACTCAATCATGTATATATATATACTTTTACTTATTAAATCATTATCTAGACACAAAAATGCCCCCATTCACATAAACATATACTTTTCCTTCAATTCATCAATAGCTCTGTATACGTAATTAAATATGTATATACACGTACTATAAAAACCACTCTTAGGTTTGTTAATCGTAAGTCATGTTTATCCTCATGACTGGGTTATGCGGTCCAGAGACTAGAGTTAGTTGGCTGGTCGGCCAAACTAAATCAACGTACATCACCATTAAGTGAGATTTTCCCTATTAAATCCTGGTTCGACCTAGGTATGCACTCAGAAGAAATCCACTACCATATAAAATCACTCTGCAAACAGCGTGGGTGCACTTTGATTCGTTTAAACTTTAAGTTGCAGTACCGAGCATTCGTAATTTTCTGTATCGTCTGTGCCATAAGGGGTTTTGAAAACATCTTATTTTAGAATTTATAAAATTACAATAATATCATGAAAATCTCATTTTTACTCATATTTTCATGAAATACGCAACGTAAAAATCAACTCATGTCATTTTTACTCATATTTTCGTGAAATATGTGACGTAAAAATAAACTCATGTCACACAATTTTCATGTTAAAAATATTTTCTTGAATAAAAATTAATGTTGTAAAATACTCGAGGGGTTTAGAACATTTCTTGACTCAAAAATAAAAGCAAGTATATTAAAGGTAAAACTGGTATAATTAAACATGTGTAAAAATAAATTTGGGAGAAGTTTATTAAAATAATTAGCATAATCAAAATTTACTTACAAATAAATTTGGGTATAAATTTTAATAAAAATCTAACATAATTAAAATTTACTTACAAATAAACTCGAGTAAAAATTTTAAATGAAAATCTAACATAATCGAATTTACTTACAAATAAACTCGGGTATGAATTTTAATAAAAATATAACATAATCAAATTTACTTACCTAAAAAGTCTACGAATACAATGAATATCTCTAAAAAATGTGATAAAAAAGAGTGGGTGAGTGAGAATCTAATTATAACAAAAATTCTCCCTCTACCACTAATTCTTTCACTCGCTAATCATTCTCTTCCTTTGAAATTTTTTTTTGTAAAAATGAAGGTTGAGAGCTTTCTATTTATAGGAAAATTTTGGGGAAGAAAATGGAATTTGTAAAAGGGCGGGGAGAGAGGTGAAATTATAATTTTTTTAAAATTAAAGAATGGGCATGGGATGGGCTAGGTATGAGTTATGTATGAGATATGGATGGAGTTCATGTGGAAAAAATGGGAGTGCTTGCTGACACTCTCATTTAATTAATTATTTATTTTTAACTATGTTTTAGTATTTTTTTATGAAAAAAAAAATTAAGTTCGAATTTTGAAAACTCATGTGGGCCTCACATGGTCTTGTGACCCCATACAATTTCGAGACCCAAGTGGATCCTACGTATCTCTAATAGTTCTCACACGGTTTTATAGGTCCTACACAACTTTGGGACTCATGTGGACCCCACACGACTTTGGGACTCATGTGGGCTCCACACGATCTTATGGGTCCCGCATAGGATACCTATATTGTTATTATTATTATTATTATTATTATTATTATTATTATTATTATTATATATTTCTACAAATTATGTCTGTCAAAATATTATTTTATGTATATGTACAAACAGTGTCTACCCTGTTTATCCAATGAAATTCAGTTTTGACCAGGTCGAACTGCAGGGAACAACTGAGCCGCAATGATATTTGAGCATTCGCTAAGACAAGGTCTTTCTTAGACATCAAACATGGAATCAAGGATCCTACAGAAGAGCATTTATGTATTGATATATAACTTAATGACCATTATTATTATTATTATTATTATTAGTATTATTATGGATGGAGTTCACGTGAAAAAAATGGGAGTGCTTGCTGACACTCTCATTTAATTAATTATTTATTTTTAAGCTACGTTTTAGTATTTTTTTATGAAAAAAATAATTAAGTTCGAATTTTGAAAACTCATGTGAGCCTCACATGGTTTTGTAGACCCCATACAATTTCGAGACCCAAGTGGATCCTACGTATCTCTAATAGTTCTCACACGGTTTTATAGGTCCTACACAACTTTGGGACTCATGTGGACCCCACACGACTTTGGGACTCATGTGGGCTCCACACGATCTTGTGGGTCCCGCATAGGATATCTATATTGTTGTTATTATTATTATTATTATTATTATTATTATTATTATTATTATGTCTATCAAAATATTATTTTATGTATATGTACTTATTTATGTGTACAAACAGTGTCTACCATGTTTATCCGATGAAATTCCATTTTGATCAGGTCGACCTCCAGGGAGCGACTGAGCCGCAATGATCTTTGAGCATTCGCTAAGAAAAGGTCTTTCTTAGGCATCAAACATGGAATCAAGGATCCTACAGGAGAGCATTTCTGTATTGATATATAACTTAATGACCATTATTATTATTATTATTATTATTATGGATGGAGTTCATGTGGAAAAAATAGGAGTGTTTGCTGACACTCTCATTTAATTAATTATTTATTTTTAAGCTATGTTTTAGTATTTTTTTATGAAAAAAAAAATTAAGTTCGAATTTCGAAAACTCATGTGAGCCTCACATGGTCTTGTGGACCCCATACAATTTCGAGACCCAAGTGGATCCTACGTATCTCTAATAGTTCTCACACGGCTTTATAGGTCCTTCACAACTTTGGGACTCATGTGGACCCACACGACTTTGGGACTCATGTGGGCTCCACATGATCTTGTGGGTCCCGCATAGGATACCTATATTGTTATTATTATTATTATTATTATTATTATTATTATTATTATTATTATTATTATTATTATATTTCTACAAATTATGTCTGTCAAAATATTTTTTTTATGTATATGTACTTATTTATGTGTACAAACAGTGTCTACCCTGTTTATCCGATGAAATTCCATTTTGACCGGGTCGACCTCCAGGGAGCGACTGAGCTGCAACGATCTTTGAGCATTCGCTAAGATAAAGTCTTTCTTAAGCATCAAACATGGAATCAAGGATCCTACAGAAGAGCATTTATGTATTGATATATAACTTAATGACCATTATTATTATTATTATTATTATTATTATTATTATTATTATTATTATTATTATGTTTTAATCGTATATATATTTTTGGGTCATCACTTGCCAATAGAAAATGCATCTGTGTGAGTATGAGAGCAAACAGGAGGGCATGAGCTTCATCTTAGGAGAAAACTTTTTTTTAAAATAGCTCTCATATGGACTAATATGCATCATTGTTTTTATTTTTGTGTCCCGAGGCTTTTCTGAAATCCATGAACATCATATCCTGCTTTTATAAGATCATAATTTGATATGGATTGTTCTTGGTCTTATGAACACTACACACTACACATTACATTTTTCCAATGTGTGTGTGTTATATGGAAATGATTTTACTGGTTGGATAAAAAGCCTTAAACATAATCCAGTTGAATTGTTTAAAAGATTAAAATGTTTTCTTATACTATTTAACACTTAATGAATTTTCATAGTTAGCATTAGTATAAGTAGCTCATCATATCTAAACTCATATTCAAATAAAAAAGGGGAGCTTTTTGAATTTAAATTGTATCTTTTTGTGCTCACCCACCTTTTAGGCTTAGATTACAAGCTTACCGTGGCATGTGCATTTAAGTATAAGGATTCTCTTGAAAATCTTAAGTGGAAATATACTACTTAGCCACAATTTTTTTTAACTTAGCCATATGATCTTGCATTGAAATTGTCTGATATGTTAGGATCTATATGGTTGTTTTTTCTAGTTAAAATATGACATATTCTGTCCTTAATTGTTTATCGAAAAAACATAGCTTGCTTGATCTTTGTGTTAAAATTTCTTTTTCAGCAAGCATATTCTCTTATTGATATCAAAAGGGAATAAATTTTTTTTTCATTGGAAAGAAATGAACTTTTAATAGTTAATATTCTTCTCTTGTTGCAAATTGTAAAGCTTAAAGGTATTCATGACATGTGTTAAAAGATTCATCTTTTGTCATGAAATTCATTAAATATTTAAAGGCTCTGATTGTTTAAAATGATCCTCTTAAGAAAGGGGAGATGTTTTTTTAGTCCTTTTGCTGATGAGAAAAGGGGGAGATGTTTTATGAGCAAAATTATTATTCATTTCTCTCTGTCTTTTTTTTTTTTTATTCAAAATTGGAATTGACAGATATGATACTTAATGCATAATTGAAATCATTTATATATCATGTGACTTTGCTGTTCAACTGAATATTTTTCAAAGTCAAGCTTTAACATAAACATGCACATTGAACAAAATTGAACTTAAATTTTCAACTTGAACACTTTCTGAAGTCTTCATATTGAACATGCTTAAATTATATTGAATATCTTTTTGAAATTATGCATATTATTAGGGGGGAGCCTTGTAAGGCATACCTCATTTTTTTCTTGTGTTTGACATCATAAAAAAAGGGGAGATTGTTGGTTTTTTGAGTCCAATCATGTTTTGATTTTGACAAAGCACAACATCTCACTTGTGTGCTAAGTGTGTATACAGGTTTATCTCTTTGTTAGCACAAGTGATAGATGCAAAATGGAAGCCATGTAGCAACTAGACGAACACATCTTCTGGGCGTATTCAATGGTCATCAGGAGAGCAAAAGTTTGAAGACTTATGACTGTTTTTCAGTTGTAATATTTATTAGGTTTCAATTTGTGCATGCATGTCTCATGATTTAAATTTGAAGCTCTCTAAATCTCTCAAAATGATCATGACCTTAGATTGACCTTAGGATCCCAAGTTTTTCACAAAAACCTTTTATTCAAAAATTTAAACTTATACCAAAAGGTTTAAATTGGTTTTGAAATCAAAACAAGGGCAAAAATCATTTTTGGAATGAAAAACACAAAAACAAGTTTTTCAGAATCCCTCTCATGTTTCTTCCATCAAATTGATGAGCACTTTTCTTGATCAATCTGTTCTCATATTAAACAATATTCAACATGAAAGTTGTGGGATTTTCTCTTATCTTTCTTTTGATACCAAGAAAGTCTCATTTGAAGGTTTCTAGAAAAAGTAATTCCCAAATTACTGAAAGGTTTCAATAGCAGAAAATTTCATTAATGTTTCTGTCGCCTCAATTATGAGGGATTTTCTTAATCAATTACTTCTTATCTTAAAAAGCGTTCAACATGAAAGTTGTGAGATTTTCCCTTAAATTTTTGTTGATACTAAGAACATCTAATTTAGAGTTCTATAGAAAAAATTATATCCAAAAAACTTAAGGGTGTTTGTACATAAGTGTCCCAACGGCAAAAAAATGGCTAGTTTTCAAAATAAATTATATTTTAATATCCCAATGGCCATAAAACAGTTATATCTCCTATTTGCCTATAAATACCAAGTCTATACACCTGGAGAAGACAAGATAAACACTTAGGAGCACATTTATACATTTTTGTTTCTTGTTATTATTTCCAAACCCATTTTGAAGATCAAAATTCATATTTCTTCCTACTCTTTCTTTTTGAAAATCATTTTGGAGAAATTCTTTTGGGTTATACAAGCAAGGCTTGAGCATATATTCTCATCCATATGTTTTGCTCGAGAGCCTTTGTAGAGACCCGTTGAATTATATTAATTAAATAATAGGAGGAGGAGAGAAAGGTAAATTGAATTTGGAATTCAATAGGGGTTCATCGACGAACGCAGCACGCTCATCGACGAACATGCTTGAAGGATTCGTCGATGGGGACACGTGTCTCGTCGACGAGAAGTTACCAAGAGGCTATTTTTGGTTCTGAATTTCTTCTACGAGGAATGAGCATTCGTTGACGAATTCCCTTTGTGGCCTCGTCAACGAGGTGACATGTCTCATTGACGAGCGCATGTGTATAAATAGCCTAAACTCATTTTTTGCAGCAGAAATCACATGAACAACTTCTCTCTTTCCCACACCTCTTGGGTTTTCCTCCCTTCTCTCTAAGATTTTGGGTCCATTCTTCATTGGATTGATGATCTGAAGTCGCCACACTACTCCTTGGAAAGTTCTTTTCAAGTCTGTTGGAGTAGATCCTTGGTGTGGCTAACTTGGACTCCATCCCAAGTTCAGGGTAAGACTTTTTATCTAGTATTTGGCTTTCCTACAGTTTTAGAAATGGTAGTATTTGAGGAAATACTAAAGTTTTGTTTGGGGCAATTTTGTTTTTAGGGTGTTGAACGGGGAACCCTGCGGGTGTAGGACTAGTGGATTTGGGGCTTTCTAGTAATCAAGTAAGGGAGTAAACTAAAGCAGTAATTTTCCATGAAAATTATTATTATTTAATGGCAGATTAATTTTCAGAAAGCATGTATTATATGTGAGTATATTTAAGAAAATGTATATGTGGGAAAATACTGCTGTTACATAGGAATATATATAGTATGAAATGTTAGGAAATGTGATTTTAGAACAGAATTCATGATTTTATTCAGTTGTGTGGCATCAATATTATTTCACGTTTATTGTATCATATTAAGACAGATTTACAAAAAAAGCATGTTTATAGTTATTTTTAGGAATAACATGTTAATACTGGAAATCATGATTTCAGAATATATGATAAATAGTACAGATGCTCAGTTCAGTATTTATGATGTGTTTGGCGCAAGGCCATGATTGATAGCTGGCACAAGGCCGCAGTTATGCATATTATTCGGTGCAAGGCCGTGATTATGAATGTATTCGGCACAAGGCCGTAATTATTTATGTTATTACAGAATTCATAAAATGCTATCAATCTATTTATGTTCAAACAATACATTATCATGTACTATATGTTATCAGAACCTAGATGATAGTTTAGATTAGTTATCAGGAGCACAGTACTGTAACTATACAATTCAGTTCTGTTTAGACTTGTGCTAACTGCCCCTGCCAGTAGAGGGGGTGGGAGATGGATAGTCGATGTTATTTTTAGTGTAAAGTTGTAGACGTCTACCTGACAGTTTGGACCAGGGTGTGGTTGGCCCATCGTACTTACAGACATTTTTTACTCGGCAGTGGTCGATCAGCCATTGTCAGGTCCCGCCTTCGTGCTGCACAACCCATCATGGGGGGGAGGGGTAATACATGACATCAGTTAGCTACTTATCCTGGATAAATTTTAGAATTACTAGTTATATCAATTAATTTTATGAATAGTGAAATACAATATGATTTGGTAAAATTATGAAATTGAATATTTATTCAGTTACGATATTGTTAGTGTTTCCAAGCATGTAACATATACTATGTATTTATTATAGCATGCAAATATTCATGTTTCCACACAACTATATTTAGTTTATTTTCCTTACTGAGAGGTGTCTCACCCCAACTTAAACCGTTTTAAGGAACCCAAAGAGATAAGCGAACCGAGCCCGTCGTTGAGGTAGTTTTTATTACCCCACTAGGAGGGTGAGTTTTTAATCTAGCGTTAGTGGGTTTTTGTTGTAAGATCCTAGATTTATCTTTTGGTATTTTGAAGATTGTGTATACATAGTATATGGTGGAATGTAGTTAACTCTAGTATACTGTATTCTGTGGTGGAGTGTATGAAATTTATGTTTACTGCTGCCTAGGTTTCTACTATGTATGGCAGGTGTGCCCCATTCCTATGGGTTCGGGTTGACTTTGTTATGTCTTAAGTTAATGGTATTTAATATTGTTGATTATGTAGTAAAATAGGTAGGTCATTACAATTTGGTATTAGAGCCTAAGATGTTAGGTTCTGTAGACTATAGAATGCAATAATAATAATACCAGTGTATAAGATAAGGAAATTTAAGGTCTGGTTTTGTAGTCTAGATGCTGGACTTCCGTGATGGTTTGTGTGTCTTTCCTAAGGTGACGATTTTAGGAAAGCCATGGTAAACTATTGACGAGTCGGGTATCTGGGTTGCAGGATTGAACCTTGAATTAAGATTAGGAATGATGAATTAGTTAAGGATATAATATACTAGTTAGATATGTTTTGGTAATAGGGTCCTAAGCTAAGTTTATTGTCTTTTTAGGATGGACCCTAGAGGTAGTAGCGTCCACGCCAGTGGTAATGAGGGTCTTGGGCCCTCGGGCGTTGCTTGTGGCGATTCAGATGCAGTATTACGCAGTGTGGCTCAGCAAGTCATGGCTGAAATTGCTAGAAACTCCAGAGAGTAGAGTGGTCCATCTGCAGGCCACAATAGTTCGATTGAGAAATTTATTAAGATTCCTTCGGCTTTCTCATGAGGGATTGATCCTGTAGTCACTGAAAATTGGGTGTAGGAGATTGAAAAAGTGGTTGTAGTACTACAGTGTACTAAGGAGTAGAGGGTGTTGTTTGCTACATACAAACTGACTGGAGAGGCCAAAAGATGGTGGATGGCAGTGAAACTTCTGGAATAGTAGAGGATAGTGCCTAAAGAGATGACATGGGAATGATTTAAGGAGATATTTTTTGATTGATATTTTCCAGCCTCATCCAGGGAAGTAAAGATAGAGGAGTTCCTGAATCTGAAGCAGGGACAGTAGATAGTGCAGTAGTATGCACGAGGTTCATTGAATTATCTCTCTTCGCCCCGTATATTATTCCAAACGAGATGAAGAAGGTAAGATAGTTTGAAATAGGTTTGAGAAGAGAATTATATAAGCAAGTGTCGATACTGAAATTGCAAGATTTTATCGAACTAGTAGATAGGGCAACTATGGCAGAAGCCGGAGAGTGGTTGGAGGCTGAGGAACAAAGACAGAGAAAGAGATCCACGCCTTTTGGTTCCCAGTAGGGGTTTAGTCGAGGTTCATGGAAGAAAGGTGGCTACTACAAGGATTGGATGTAGGAGTCAGGGAATCGTGGGTTTCAAGGTATGCGGTCAATCCTAGCTTGTTAGACTTGTGGGAAGAGACACTCAGGGGAGTGTCATGCCGAGCAAGGTATCTGCTATTGATGTGGGGAGCCCGGACATATGATGAGGGATTTCCAGGCTTATACTCCCACTCCTAGACCTGCTTGGGGAGGCTTTCAGGTGCCTCGTGGAGGTCAGCAAAGGAATATGGCTCCAGCGAGAGTTTATACTTTGATGCTTGGTGATGTTGAGGTAGCCGGCGATGTGGTGATAGGTATGGTTAGCATGCTTCATTTAAAGTTATTGTATTATTTGATTCAAGAGCCACACACTTGTTCATGTCTATGGATTGCACTTGATTATATGGGGCAGAAATGCAGTTATTGGACACCAAACTATTGGTAACTACACCAACCGGGTCAGTAGTGAGGTGTAGTAGGGTGCTTCGGGACTATCCAGTTGATATCCAAGGGAAAGTTTTGTCTACTGATTTGATAGTGTTGGACATGCACATGTTTGATGTCAAATTCGACATGGATTGGCTAACAGCTAACTTTGCCAGTATAGAGTGTCGTTCAAGAGAGGTGATTTTTAGACCTCTAGGAAGATCAAAATTTAGATTTGTAGGGTCGTGAGTTCAATCCCTACCTCAGTTAGTTTTAGCTATTCAAGTGAGGAGACTGCTCTTGAGTGGTTGTCAGGGATTCGTGGCCTTTGTGAAGGAAAATTTTAGGGAAAAAATTGAAGCTCACTAGTACGCTAGTAGTAAAGGAGTTTACAGATATTTTTCCAAATGAGCTACCAGGCTTGTCACCTGACCGTGAGGTAGATTTTCCTATTGATCTGCTTCCAGGTACAGCACTGATCTCTAAAGCACCTTTCCGAATGGTGCCCGCAGAATTGGTAGAATTAAAGAATCAGTTGCAAGATTTGCTTGATAAGGGATTTATACAGCCCAATGTATCTTCGTGGGGAGCTCCAGTGTTATTTTTGAAGAAGAAAGACGGGTCCATGAGAATGTGTATAGATTATAAGGAAATTAATAGGGTGACAATCAAGAATAAATATTCTCTACCCTATATAGATGATTTATTTGACCAGCTCTAGGGTATACGAGTATATTCTAAGATTGATCTTAGGTCAGGCTATCATCAAGTAAAGGTAAGGGCAGAAGATGTATTGAAGACGGCCTTCAGGACTAGGTATGGACATTATGAGTTTCTTGTTATGCCTTTAGGTCTGACGAATGCCTCTGCAATATTCATGCATTTGTTGAATGAAATCTTCTACTAATGTTTAGACCGGTTTGTTTTTGTTTTCATTGATGATGTACTAGTTTATTCGAGGAGCTATGAGAAGCATGAGACGCATTTGAGGCAGGTCTTACAGTCGCTTAGTGAAAATAAGTTGTATGCCAAGTTCATCAAATGTGAATTCTGGCTCGAGAAGGTTGTGTTCTTGGGGCATGTCATTTGAAGGAATGGAATTTCTATGTATCCTAATAAAATTGATGCGGTAGTGAATTAGGCTAGACCGAGGAACACCCAAGAGATCAGCAGTTTCTTGGAGCTGGCTGGTTAGTACCGTTGTTTTGTTGAGAGATTCTCAACGTTATCAGGACCTTTGACGCGACTGACTAGGAAGAACGTCAGGTTTGAAAGGGACAACAGTTGTGAGCAAAGTTTTCAGGAATTGAAGCAAAATCTTGTCATAACACCAGTGTTGATTATTCCATCAGGGGGTAAGGGTTATGTTATCTACAGTGATGCGTCTTTGAAGGGACTTGGCTGTATATTGATGCAGCATGGTAGGGTGTTAGAGTAGGCTTCTAGGCAGTTGAAAGAATATGAAAAGAACTACTTTACCCATGATCCCGAATTGGCTGTAGTAGTTCATGCATTGAAGATTTGGAGGCATTGCCTATATGACGAGCGATGCGAAATCTTCTCCAATCACAAGAGTTTAAAGTACTTTTTCACTCAAAAGGAACTGAACATGAGGCAGAGAAGGTGGTTGGAGTTTATTAAAGATTTTGATTGTACTATCAGTTACTACCTAGGAAAAGCAAACGTCGTAGCTAATGCATTGAGCAGGAAGTCTGTGGGATCAGCGCTAGCAACTATAGAGATTCAGTATCCGATCATGATGGATCTGAACGGACTCGGTATAAGGTTGGTCGAAAGTGATCCTCAGGCATGTATTAACAGTTTAGTGGTGCAGCCTATTCTGCAGGAAAGGATTAAAGCTGCTCAGAAGGAGGATCCAAAAATAGAAGAGGTAATGGTCAGAGTATAGAGTGGTCAAGGGGAGGAGTTTTGTATTACAGATGACGGAGCTTTTCAGTTCCTTTCTATATTATATGTTGCTGCTAATGCTTATATTAGAAAGACCATTCTAGAAGAGGCTCACAAATCTTTATACATAGTTCATCCCGGCAACATGAAAATGTATAGGGATCAGATTTGTGAGAAACTTATTGGTGGAGTGGTATGAAGAAGGAGATTGCTGAGTATATAGCACAATGTTGGACGTGTCAGCAGGTAAAGGTTGAGCACCAGAGGCTAGTAGGCCAGTTGCAGCCACATTTTATGCCAGAATGGAAATGGGATCACATATCTATGGATTTTGTTTCAGGGCTGCCGTCGGTATTGCATGACCAGAATGCAATCTGGGTGATTGTAGATTGCTTAACTAAGACTGACCATTTCCTTCCTATCAAGATCAGCTACTCCTTTGATCGACTGGCAGAGATTTATATTCAAGAGATAGTCCGTTCTCACGGAGTGCCAGTGTCTATAGTGTTAGATCAATACTTGCGTTTCACGTCATGATTTTGGAGGAGCTAGTAGGAGGCTCTAGGGTATCAATTATCTTTCAGCATGGTGTTCCATCCTCATTAAGACGGGTAGATAGAGAGGATGATTCAAATATTAGAAGATATGCTTCAAGCATGAGTGCTGGATTTTTGGGGTAGTTAGACCCAGTTTATGCCACTGGTGGAGTTTGCGTACAATAACAATTATTAAGCCAGCATTGGCATGACACTGTTTAAAGAGCTCTACGGTAGGAAATGTCGTTCTCCTTTATATTGGGACAAGATGGATGAGCGGCAAGTTGTGGGACTAGAGTTAGTACAGCAAGCGTATGATAAGGGTTCGCTCATCCGAGATAGAATCAGTGCAGCTCAGAGTCGACAGAAGAGTTACGTCGATAATTGCCGCAGGAAATTAGAATTTGATATTGGTGATCATGTGTTTTTGAAAATAGCCCCATTAAAAGGGGTTATGAGATTTGGAAGGAAAGGTAAACTTAGCCCTAGGTTCTTTGGCCCGTTTAAGATTCTGGAGAAAGTGAGGCTGGTTGCCTACAGGTTAACTTTACCGCTTGTGTTGTGTAGGATACACAACGTACTCCATGTCTCCATGTTGAGGAAATATGTCTCAGACCCTTCTTATGTAATCAACTATGGTGAATTAGAGTTCAATAATTCACTAGTTTATGAGGAGATACCAATACAGATTCTGGACAGGAAAGAGCAGGAATTACGTAATAAGAAGATTCCTCTAGTGAAAGTCCTATGGAGAAATCACGCAATAAAAGAATCTTCTTGGGAGATCAATGAACAGATAAGGCAGAAATATCTACATTTATTCATTAGAGTTTAGTTATAATCAGAAAAGTGTAAATGGTTATGAAATATTTCTTTTGCAGGTTAGTCAGTATATGTGTTAGTTTAATTAGTAAGTAGTATTTTGGTTTTGGGAGAATTTTATTTTGCATATGTAATCTCCTAGAACTCTAAATGTAACCATGGTATTCCTTTGCCATAAGTAAGGGTAAGTAATAAAATAAGTAGACTATGTGTCTTTAGGTGATGCTGAATCATATAGATAGTAAATTTCAATGATGAAATTTTTATAAGAAGGGGAGAATGTAAAGACCTAGTGAATTATATTAATTAAATAATAGGAGGAGGAGAGAAAGGTAAATTGAATTTGTAATTCAACAGGGGTTTCGTCGACAAACGCAGCATGCTCATCGACGAACACGCTTGAAGGGATCATTGATGGGGACACGTGTCTCGTTGACGAGAAGTTACCAAGAGCCTATTTTCCATTTTGAATTTTGTCGACGAGGAATGAGCATTCGTCGACGAATTCCCTTCATAGCCTCGTCGATGAGCGCAGGTGTATAAATAGCCTAAACTCAGTTTTTGCAACAGAAATCACTCGAACAACTTCTCTCTCTCACTCCCCTTTGGTTTTCCTCCCTTCTCTCTAAAATTTTGGGTCCATTCTCCACTGGATCGACGATTCGAAGCCACCATGCTACTTTTGGGAAAGTTCTTTTCAAGTCTGCTAGAGTAGATCGTTGGTGGAACTAATTTGGACTCCATCCCCAGTTTAGGGTAAGACTTTTTATCTAATATTTGACTTTTCTACAGTTGTAGAAAATGTAGTATTTGAGGAAATATTGAAGTTTTGTTCGGGGCAATGTTGTTTTCAGGGTGTTGAAAGGGAAACCCTATGGGTGTAGGACTAGTGAATTTGGGGCTTTCCAGTAATCAGGTAAGGGAGTAAACTAAAGTAGTAATTTTTCATGAAAATTATTATTATTTAATAGCGGATTAATTTTCAAAAAACATGCATTATATGTGAGTATATTTAAGAAAATGTATATTTAGGAAAATACTGCTGTTACACAGGAATATATATGTTTGTATATATATATTTAGTATGAAATGTCAGGAAATGTGATTTTAGAACAGAATTCATGAATTTATCATTTTGTGTGGCATGAATATTATTTCACGTTTATTATATCATATTAAGACATATTTACAGAAAAAACAAGTTTACAGTTATTTCTAGGAATAATATGTTAGTATAGGAAATTATGATTTCAGAATATATGATAAATAGTATAGATGCTCAGTTCAGTATTTACGATGTGTTCAGCGCAAGATTGTGATTGATAGTTGACACAAGACCGCAGTTATGCATATTATTTGACGTAAGGCCACAGTTATAAATGTATTCGATGCAATGCCATAATTATTTATGTTATTACAGAATTTAGAAAATGCTATCAATCTATTTATGTTCAAATAGTATATTATCTTGCACTATATGTTATTAAAACCCGGATGATAGTTCAAATCAGTTATCAGGAGCATGGTACCATAGCTATACAGTTCAGTTCAGTTCAGACTTGTGCTAACTGCCCCTGCCAGTAGAGGGGGTGGGAGATGGATAGTCGATATGGTTTTCATTGTAGAATTGTAGACGTCCACCTGGCATTCCGGACCAGGGTGTGGCTGACCCATCATACTTACAAACATTTTTGACTCAACAGTGGTCGATCAGGCATTATCGGGTCCCACCTTCGGGTTGCACAACCCATAATGGGGTGTAGTACATGACTTCAACTAGCTATTCATTCTGAATAAATTTCAGAATTACTAGTTATATCAAATAATTTTATGAACAATGAAATACAGTATGATTTGCTAAAATTATGAAATGGTATATTTATTTAGTTACAATATTATTAGTGTTTCTAGGCCTGTAACATATAGTGTATATTTGTTATAGCATGCAAATATTCATGTTTCTACACCATTGTATTTAGTTTATTTACCTTACTGAGGGGTGTCTCACTTCAGCTTAAACTATTTCAGAGAACCTAGAGAGACAAGCGAACCGAGCCCCTTGTTGAGGCAGTTTTTACTACCCCACTAGGAGGGTGAGTTTTTGAGCTAAGGTTAGTAGGTTTTTGTTGTAAGATCCTAGATTTATTTTTTGGTATTTTGAAGATTGTGTATATACAGTATATGGTGGAATGTAGTGGTATATTGTATTCTATGGTTGAGTGTATGAAATTTATGTTTACTGTTGCCTAGGTTTCCGCTGTGTAGGGCAGCTGTGCCCCATTCCCACAGGTTTGAGTTGACTTTGTTATGTCTTAAGTTAATGGTATTTAATATGGTTGATTATGTAGTAAAATAGGTAGGTCGTTACGGCCTTCTTGCTATTTGCTTTTAAAGGTCAATCTTGAAAAAATATTTTTCTCCTACTCTTTATTTTGAAAAATCCTTGGGAGAAAATATTTTTGAGTTTTACAAGTAATGGCCTAACATGTCTTTTGAATCTTGTTTTGATGATAAAAAATGAATGTTAATTTAACAAGTTATGGATTAAGTGATGATATTTCAAGAAAGCTAGTATGACAAGTTCAAAAGGTTCAAGAATTGAAAGTCCAAAGATCACGAGTACCATAAAGCCATACTTCATTTCCAAGGTGATCAAATGAAAGCTACAAGAGGTCCAAGATGTTAAAGACATATGAAGCTTAAATAATACTCAAGCTTAAGGCAAAGATGATTCAAAGCAATGACATACATGAAGACATCAAGTTTAGAGAGTTTTAAAGTCTTTAGGAAGTCTTATGTAAGCATTTCACTTTAAATATCATTTTGAATTCTTTGAAGTTAATTAGAGGTTAATATGGACTTAGAGACCTTACTTTGAAAACCCTAGAAAATACTCTTTAAAAGTGTCAAAGCAAGATGGCTAAGGCTCTTTGGAAACAAACTTAAAAACAACATTTTTATCTGTTCAGACGATTGACCTGTGCTTGGTCAAGTGACTGACAAATTTCTTGAATTGATTTTGAACAGGTAGTGAAGGATCAGGTGACTGACCCTTGACACCTCAGGTGACTAACCCTATTTTGAACAAAAAAAAAAAAAATACAGTGTTCAAAGGCTAGGTGACTGACCCCAATGGGTTCAGGCGACTAACCCTCGTAAATGGCTAGTTTTTAAACAGCTTTTAAATTTTCAAATTTGAGTTGCTTATGCCCCCAAACTTTGTATAAACTTGGGAAACACTCCAAGTAACTTGGGCAACACGAATTTATACCTTTTTAAGCCTATAAATACATGGTTTCTCAAATTAAATCATATACCAAGAATTGAAAATCTGTTTTCAAGGTATATTGCTCATACTCTCTCAAAGCCCTCTTGCACTCATAATCTTGCTGAAATTTTCTGAGATATACTGAGTCTTTGATCACTAATATAAGAGCGAATCTTCTGAGTTCTGATTCAAATCAAAGGAAGAATCCTGGTGACATACTCTTTGAGCTGCAAATTCATTCTTATTTGATATTTACTTTGAAATACTTATTAGCTGTGCTTAATCTTGTACTAACCAGCTCTATTAGAGAGTATCTCTTGTACACAAGAATTTTTTCTTGTTTCCTTTTTTTCTAAACAGTTCAGAGTTATTGGATCGTTGTACCAAGTGCGGGGTATCGCTTGGAAAGGGGGCTCCACCCTAATTGAAAGAGGGATTGTAACGGTTTGCTTCGCCCATAAAGAAGCATTATAGTGGAATCCATAGGTAGTCTTGCCTAAGGAGAGGACGTAGGCGGGTATAGCCAAACCTCATAAAAAAATCGGTCTCACCCTCTACCCTTACTCTTCAATTTTTCAGCATATATAAATTGCATTGTTGTGTATCTATGTGCAAGAAGCTGAAATATTGAGATTGAGAAAACTTTTAATTTAAGGAAGTACGTTGATTGATCTTTTGTGGAAACCTTAAAGAGAGTACATTGATTAATCATTTTCAGAAACCTTAGTTAAAAGGAAGTACATAAAGTCCATTAATATAGGGCTTTTATCAAACTCTACTTTGAGTTATTCAAACGTTGAATCGTGAAAGTGCTACTACAACTTTTGTGTTGGTAACTTGTGATTGGTAAATTGGTTGTTTGATTAGGTGTTGATTGACATTGTTGAAAGTATTACAATAAGAATCATTGGCTTGTGTTGATATTGATTAAATCAATTCATTGATTGAATGTGGATTGTGATTGGCTTAATTAAGAATTGAAAATCAAATCATTCTTGTGTGATTACTACATATACAATAAGTTGGGAATTTGTAAAAAGAGTTAAAAGAAACTTTTAAAAATCCAATTCACCCCCCTATTGGGACTACACCTTACTTTTCAATTGGTATCAGAGTGGGGTTATAAAAAATCTTAATTAGAAGCTATATAAAGATCTAAATGGCATACATAGGCGTAGCTCCCTTTGGAGAGGGTTAATCCTCAACTAGACCTCCAATTTTTTGTGGTCTTAACTATACTTTTTGGAAACAAAGAATGAGAATCTACCTTCAAGTTATGGACTCAAAAGCATGGAGGATTGTCACACATGGTGACCTTATCCCTACCAAACTTGTTGATGGGAAAAAAATACCCAAGGAAGAAAAAACATGAGCAAAAACGATCATAAGATGTTGCAAGTTAACTCGAGTGCTATAAATGCTTTATACTGTGCTTTTGACATAAATGAATCCAATAGGGTCATGGCACGAAAAACAACAAAAGAGATATGGGACAAACTAGAGGTAACCTATGAAGGTACCATTGATGTGAAAGATAAGAGAATTGACATGCTTACTAGCGAACATAAAGCTTTTAGAATGAATCAAGACGAGTCTATTACAAATATGTACACTAGGTTCACTCATATCATAAACTCCCTTAATGCCTTACAGAAAACCTAATCTACCTATGAGATTATCCTAAAAATCCTTAGAGGTCTTCCACTCATTTGGGAACCCAAAGCCACAACTATTACGGAAGGAAGAAACCTTAAGAATACCTCACTAGATGAACTGATTGGATCCCTTCTGACCTATGAGATGGCTATGAATGAATGGAATGTTGAAAACAAAAACAAGAAATCTATAGCTCTTAAGGCTGCTAAAGAAAGCTCTAGTGAAGAACAGAAGATGTAAGTGAATTAAATTATGAAGAACTAGCCTTCATTACTAAAAGACTTGGAAAATTCTTTAGAAGAAATAAGAAGTTTGCTAAAAAGTTTATAGGTTCAAAAATTGAAAGAGGAGAAACAAGTAAAAAGGAAATTAAGAATAAGAATGAACCCCCTACTTGTTACAATTATAAAAAGGTTGGACATATTAAACCTGATTGTCCACAGACGAAGAAAGACAAGAAGAATAAAAAGACAGCAATGAAAGCTACATGGGATGATACAAGCTTAAGTGAATCGAAGAACGAATCAAATGAACAAGAGATGGCCTACATATGCTTCATGGCTCATAATGATGAGGTAAATTCCTACTATAGTTTTCCGAAGAATCAAGTGGTGAATCATGTAGTGATTCATGTGATAGTATGTCGTCATACAAAGAAATCAAGCTGAATTATTTGCCTTACACAATAGGTTCAAAAAAGTAACTAAAAGGAACATTGCCTTAAAAGAACAAAATTAATTACTTAAAATTCAACTAGATACATCAAAATCAGTTGAAAAAGCAAAAGACTCACATATTGACGAGCTTATGAAGAAAATAAATGACATGTCTCAAGATTTAGTTAAGTTACAAGTCAAAGGTGAAAGCAAGAAAGACTCAGAAATAAAAAACTTCAAAAGTAAAATTGAAGACAGAGAAAATAATTTACAATTTTACTAAAGGAAATGAGAATTGATAAAATTTCTTGGAAAACAAAAAAAATGTCATTAGATAAAGAAGGAATACGATTTAATGGAATTGAGAACAAAAAGAAGAAGAATCTTTACATGGAGTACTTTGTTAAAGAATCAAAACATTATGCAAGCACATCTTCAACTAATATTTATCAGCACACCACATGCTTCTTATGTAAGAAAAAGGGACACATAAAATTTGATAGTCCATTTAAAAGAAAGAATGTGAAAGTCAAGAAATTTTGGAAAATTAAAGAAAACAAATCTGAAATAAAGAAACCTAAGAAGGTTTGGCTACCTAAGAGTAACGTATTGAACCCTTCTTGTAGGTTTGCCTTAGGAAAACCACATCTAAAACAAATGGTACTTGGACAATGGGTGTTCTAGGCACATAACCGGGGATAAATCCAAGTTCACCTCATTAAGGCTAAAAGATGGCAGATACGTTACATTTGGAGACAATGCCAAAGGCAAAATAATTGGGATCAGTAAAATAGGTAAAGAATCTTCCCTTACCATTGATGATGTGTTATTGGTAGATGGTTTAAAACATAACCTATTGAGCATAAGCCAATTGAGTGATAAAGGATTTGATGTAATTTTTAAGCAAGAAAAATGTATTGTTGAAAATAGAGGAAAACAAAATATTCTATTCACCACTAAAAGAATCGACAATGTATATTGCATAAACTTTGAAAAGTTAAAATCTCAAAAAATCACATGCCTAGCAACTATGAATGAGGCAAGTTGGTTATGGCATAGAAGTCTAGGTCATGCTAGTATAGACTTACAATCAAAACTAGTCTTAGTTAGAGGACTACCTAGTACAAAGTTTGTTAAAGATAGAATTTGTGATGCTTGACAATTAGGAAAATAAACTGAGACCAGCTTTAAGAAGAAGAAACACCTCTCCACTAGCAAGCCCTTAGAGCTTACTTACTTAAACTTATTTGGTCCCACTAGGAATCAAAGTATAGGAGGAAAGCAATATGCTTTCGTCATTGTTGATGAATGGAGTTGTTGAAAGGAAGAATAGAACCCTTCAAAAAATGGCTAGGATAATGTTAAATGAAAACAAACTACTTAAGTACTTTTGGGTTAAAGCGGTTAATACCGCATGTTATGTAATAAATAGAGTGTCCATTAAATCAAGCCTAAATAAAATTCCCTATGAATTATGGAAAGGAAGAAAACCTAACATAGCTCACTTTCATGTTTTTGGATGTAAGTGTTTTGTACTTAATGACAAAGATGACTTAGGGAAATTTGATGCTAAGTGAGATGAAGGTATCTTTCTAGGATATGCAGCAAATAGTAAAACTTTTAGAATCTATAATAAGAGAACACTAACAATTATTGAATCAATCCATGTAACCTTTGATGAATCTAATCCTTTTACAAAAGAAATTGAGAATGAGGAAAAAGATGATACTTCACAAAATCTAAAAAATCTAGAAATCAAAGAAGAAAAGGAAGAAATAAATGAAGAAACTCCAAATGATGATTCTGTAGAAAATTCCGAGTTTCCAAAAGAATGGAAATATGTAAGAAATCATCCTAAAGATCAAATTATAGGAGAACCTTCTCAAGGAGTAACTACTAGATTATCATTGAAGAACTTATGTAATCACTATGCGTTTTTATCACAAGAAGAACCTAAAAACATATATGAAGCTTTAAGTGATGATTCTTGGATAATAGTTATGCAAGAAGAATTGAATCAATTTGAAAGAAATAAAGTATGGAAATTAGTTTCTAGACCCGATGACCACTCAATAATTGGAACTAAATGGGTATTTAGAAATAAAAAGGATGAAAATGGCATAGTTGTAAGAAATAAAGCAAGACTTGTAGCTCAAGGATACAATCAAGAAGAATGAATAGACTATGATGAGACTTTTGCTCCTATAGCAAGAATGGAAGCTATTAGAATGTTGTTAGCATATGCATCTCATAAAGAATTCAAACTATATCAAATGGATGTAAAAAGTGCTTTTCTAAATGGTTTCATAAATGAAGAAGTTTATGTGGAACAACCTCCTGGTTTCGAGGACATAAAGAATCCCGATCACATATTTAGATTAACAAAGCCATTGTACAAGTTAAAACAAGCTCCTAGAGCTTGGTATGAGAAATTAAGTGGATTCTTACTAGAAAATGGCTTCTCAAGAGGAAAGGTGGATATCACATTATTCATTAAAACCAAAAATATAGACATGCTTATCATACAAATCTATGTTGTCGATATCATATTTGGTGCTACAAATGATGAATTATATAAGGAATTTGCAAAGTGTATACAAGAAGAGTTTGAGATGAGTATGATGGGAGATTTAAATTACTTCCTAGGATTACAAATCAAGCAAGTTAAAAATGGAACTTTTATAAATCAATCAAAATATATAAGAGATATGCTTAAAAAGTTTGATATGGAAGGAAGTAAGCCCATGAGAACCCCCATGAGTACCTCCATAAGTCTTGACAAGGATGAAAAAGGAAAACCGATAGATATGAAACACTATAGAGGTATGATAGGAAGTTTGTTATATTTGACCGCTAGTAGACCAGACATAATGTTTAGCGTATGTATGTGCGCCCAGTTTCAATCAGCTCCTGAGGAATCCCATCAGATAGCTGTTAAGAGAATTCTAAGATACTTGATAGAAACAATTGATTTAAGACTTTGGTACCCTAAGGACATTGGATTTGAAATGATTAGTTATTTGGATGGCGATTATGCGGGTTGTAAAATTGATAGAAAAAGTACAAGTAGGACTTGTCACTTTCTAGGACGGTCTCTTGTCTCTTGGTTTTACAAGAAACAAAATTTTATAGCTTTATCAACCACTGAAGCTGAGTATGTCGCAATAGGTAGTTGCTGTGCACAAACACTCTAAATGAAACAACAATTAAAAGACTTCAAGTTAGAGTACTCTGCCATACCAATTAAGTGTGATAATACAAGTGCAATAAACATTTCAAAAAATCCGATATCACACTCAAGAACTCAGCATATTGATATAAGACATCATTTTTTAAGAGATCACGTACAAAAAGAAGACATATTAATTGAATTGATAAATACAAACGACCAATGGATGGATATTTTCAAAAACTCCTTCCTGGAGAGAGATTTATGTCAATAAGAAGAGAACAAGGTTTATTACATAGTAGGGAAGTTGTTTAGGAAGAGTTCATATTGAGTGAAAAGAGAATATTTAGAAAGATGAAAGGGTCAGGAGACTGAGCTTGGAAGCTCAATCAACTGAGCAATGTAAATTGGAGGGTTAGGCGTCTGAGCCATCTGACCTCAAGCAACTGATGTAGCACTGCCTGTTGAAAATTGACTTTTATAAAATGTCAGGCAACTAAGCCTGAATCCTCGGGCACCTAAACCGACGGATCCTATATATATTTTAGCGCAAAAACCCTAAAACCTTTCAGATCTCAGGCTACTGACCTCTGTTCCATCACTTACCCAAGGCTCCTTCTCTTGGTCTCCCTTGATTCTTAACTCAAAAACCCTCAAATCAAAGTCTCATAATCACTCTCTTACAGTTGTTCCCATGTTTTCTAGGGTTTCACTTGGCTAGTTCGATTGCTCCTCCACAATCAAGATGCCTCACACCAAAACTACGGCAAACCGAAGTGCTTCTTCAGGAAGAGATGATGGTAACATCAAATAATGGTTCGTAACTCTTCCATCGAAGCATCGATACCAAACTCATCTTCATTCTACGGAACCAATCTTTGGTAAAATTCTTGATACCTCATTCTTTCGATCATAATTTCCTGATATCTTGCAAATGTTTCAAGAAATTGGTTGGAAAAATTTTGTGGTGTATCAATCAAAAGGCTTGTATCCAAACTTAGTGAAAATATTTTATTCGAATATGATACATGGAAAAAACGTACTAACCACTGAGGTTAGGGGAAAGAAGATAGTCTTAACTCCAAACACTTTGGCTCCTATTTTGCATATTAGTCTAGGAGAATTTGAATATCCTGCACTTGCTCAAACTTGGATTACGGAGCAAGGTTTTACTTTCGAGGAATTTTTGCCGCTGATAATGGTAGAGGAACCGGTATACTTTGGACATCCTCAAATGTATAAACAGCTGAACCTACAAGCTCAAATCCTTTAGAAAATTATCACAAACAATATCCTACCCCAAGCTGGTTCATATGATCACATATCCTATGTTGATTGTTTTGTGTTATGGTGTTTGCTGAAAGGGAAGAAACTCAATCTATCTAGCTTAATTTTGAAATGGATGTAGGCTAAATTAGAAGCTCGTCGAGTCACTCTTTCGTATGGTGGTGCTCTAAACCTCCTCTTTGCACATCTTAGTGTCACTACTCTTACGAATTTGTTCAGCAAACGAACTCAGTACGATCTTTTCAGTTCTACAACCCTAAAGTAAATGGAATACGAAAAGCATGAGCAGGGTTGGTTTTTGAAAGGAGGAAGACCACAAAGGCCAGTAGTTGTACCTCCACCTCCAAATCAGCAACAAGGACCTACATCTAATACTCCTTCTTGGTTTGTTCCTTTCCACCATGAGTTCACTACATCCAAAAATGACGTGCGTTTAGGCCTCCAATCACTTCAGGAGAACATATCCTTACTTCACACTACTTGCTCCTCACTTGACCAGCGCCTTACTCATATAGAGCAGTATAAGGCTAGTACTTCTTAGAGTGTTAATCCCATGGATACCAGCTCTGCCCCTCGTAGTGATGATTCATCTAATGGAGAATCTGAAGCAGGAAGTGAAGAGAGTACTAAAGAAGATGATGATGCAGTTGATGATGCAACTAATGATGCTAATGCTTCTGATGATGATTTATCTATTTGTCATTTTGTGTTGCTTTACAGTTATATCTATGTATTGGCTTTGCACTTTTGTTGTTTTTCTTTTAGTTTGACTTGTAACTCCCTATGGTTATGAATTTTTGCACTCTTTAATGCACTACTTGACTATGCTTATTGTTGTGTTCTATTCTAAGAATCCCTGTGACTATGCTACTTATCTCTTTTTGATTGATGTCAAAGGGGGAGAGATATATTTGAGAGCAAATATAAGAGCATGGCAAACATGAGAACACATCATCTTGACAAACATGAGAGCACATTATCTTGACAAACATGAGAGCATGGAAAACAATTACATAGCATAGGGGAGAAAGCACAAATGAGGATATAAACAACTATATGAGCATAAGCAACTATATGATGTGATGACCTATAATGCCAACTATTTGAGATAATATTTTAAAATAATGACTTGAAACATGATCTTAATACTAGTATGTTGAAAAGAGCTATAATGCACTAATACTTGATTATGACATATTGATTTTTGAACTTATATTTGAAATCATCATTTTTTATACATATTGTTAAAAGTATGCTTATTGTAAGGGGGCCTTATCAAGGTTCTCTCATCTTTACTCCTTACTTTTCATCATAAAAAAATGGGAGATTGTTGGCCTAACATGGCTTTTGAATCTTGTTTTGATGATAAAAAATGAAGGTTAATTTAACAAGTTATGGTTTAAGTGATGATATTTCAGGAAACCTAATATGACAAGTTCAAAAGGTTCAAGAATTGAAAGTCCAAAGATCATGAGTACCATAAAGCCATACTTCATTCACAAGGTGATCAAATGAAAGCTTAAAGAGGTCCAAGATGGTCAAGACATATGAAGCTTAAAGAATACTCAAGCTCAAGGCAAAGATGATTCAAAGCAATGACATACATGAAGACATCAAGTTTAGAGAGTTTTAAAGTCTTTAGGAAGTCTTATGGAAGTACTTCACTTTAAATATAATTTTGAATGCTTTGAAGCTCATTAGGGTTTAATATGGACTTAGAGAGACCTTACTTTGAAAACCTCAGAAAATTTTTATTAAAAGTATCAAAGCAAGATGGCTAAGGCTCTTGGGAAACAAACTCAAAAACAACATTTTTATCTGTTCAGGCGACTGACTTGTGCTTGGCCAGGCAACTAACAAATTTCCTAAATTGATTTTGAATAGGCAATGAAGGATCAGACGATTGACCTCTGACACCTCAGGCGACTGACCCTTGTAAACGACTAGTTTTTAAATAGCTTTTAATTTTCAAATTTGAGTTGCTTGTGCCCCTAACTTCTTATAAACTTAGGAAACAATCCAAGTAACTTGGGCAACACGAATTTATACCTTTTTAAGCCTATAAATACATGGTTTCTCAAATCAAATCATATACCAAGAATTGAAAATCTGTTTTCAAGCTATAGTGCTCATACTCTCTTAAAGCCCTCTTGCACTCATAATCTTGCTGAAATTTTCTGAGATATACTGAGTCTTTGATCACTGATCTAAGAGCAAATCTTCTGAGTTCTGATTCAAATCAAAGGAAGAATCCCGGTGACATATTCTTTGAGCTTCAAATTCATTATTATTTGATATTTACTTTGAAGTACTTATTAGCTGTGCTTAATCTTGTACTAACCTGCTCTATCAGAGAGTATCTCTTGTACACAAGAATTCTTTCTTGTTTCCTTTTTTTCTTGACGGTTCAGGGTTATTGGATCATTGTACCAAGAATGGGTTATCGCTTGGAGATGGGGCTCCACCGTAATTGAAGAAGGGATTGTGATGGTTTGCTTCGATCGTAAAGAAGCGTTATAGTGGAATCCTTAGGCGGTCTTGCCTAAGGCGAGGACGTAGGCGGATATAGCCGAACCTCATAAAAAACTCGGTCTCACTCCATGCCCTTATTTTTTAATTTTTCAACATATATAAATTGCGTGGTTGTGTATCTAAGTGCAGGAAGATGAAATATTGAGATTGAAAAAACTTTTAATGTAAAGAAGTACATTGATTGATATTTTGTGAAAACCTTAAAGGAAGTACATTGATTAATCATTTGCGGAAACCTTGGTTAAAAGGAAGTGCATAAAGTCCATTAATATAGGGATTTTATCAAACTCTACTTTGAGTTATTCAAACATTGAATCATGAAAGTGTTGCTGCAACTTTTGTGTTGGTAACTTGCGATTGGCAAATTAGTTGGTTGATTGACATTGTTGAAAGTATTACATTAAGAATCATTGGCATGTGTTGATATTGATTAAATCAATTCATTGATTGAATGTGGATTTTGATTAGCTTAATTAAGAATTGAAAATCAAATAATTCTTGTGTGATTACTACATATACAATAAGTTGGGAATTTGTAAAAAGAGTTAAAAGAAACTTTTAGAAACCCAATTCACCCTCCCCCTCTTGGGACTACACCTTAGATTTCAACAAGGTAGCTTTGGGCATATATCTCACTTATATATATATATATATATATATATATATATATATATATTTCTTGAAAGGCTTCTTATTCTTGAAAGCTTTGAGTATAATTACACTCATATATACTATGTCAAAGCTTTATATTTCAAAAGTATATTTGAGCTTCAAAATTCTTACTTCTCCTATATTCATTTTGAAAATCATATTTGGAGAAAACATTTTGGGGATCTTTTGAAAGGCTTTAAGCAACATATTAACTCATATATTCTTGCTTGTAAATCCTTCTTGAATTTGATGTATTAAATGGTCATTTGAGCAAATCATTCCACTCTCTCATTTTTACTTGAAAAATATTTATAAAGGAATATCCTTACTCTACCGAGCTTCAAATTGCAAATCATTTAAGAGTGCATATAGTTTTATATTTGTATAAATCAGCTTGTGAAGAAGCATCTCTATTATACGAAAAATTTATTTTTTATTTGCCTTTGTGGTTTGGATTGTGAACTGTGGCCAAGTGTGGGTATAACACTAGGAGAGGAGGTCTCCCTCCTATTGAAAGAGTGGACCAAGGGTGGGCTATTGCTTGGAGAGGTGGCTTTGCCTAGGAGTGGACTAAGCGTGGGGTATCTCTTAGGGAGGAGGGTTCCATCCTATTTGAAGGAGTGTGTAATGGCTTTGATCCACTCGGTTAAGTGAGCAGGTTTAATCCTTGGGTGGTATACGCAAGGCGAGGACGTAGGCAGATATAGTCGAACCTTGTTAAAAATCTCGTCCCATTCTCTCTTCCCTACTCTATTTAATTTCTACACTTTAACTTTCACACATGTATGTTTGTTTATTTATTGTCTTGATTGTTTTACATGCATGTTTTAAATATTGATTGGGATATTGTTTGGTGAATCGGTTTAAATAATTTGCTAAAGTTTTTAAAAGTCCAATTCACCACCCTCCTCTTGGGATTGCACCATTCCTCACTTGGTAATATAGCAATACCAAATTACTCTCGTAAGTTACAAAAGCTCACTAAGTTTCTTAAAATATCAAATCAATTCACTAACTTTGACTTATTCTAAAAAAGTCATTAATTTTTTACATGTTGCAACTAAGAGGAATGGTGTATTCCCAAGAGAGGGGTGAATTGGGTATTTAAAAAATTTCTTCCTAGGTTAGATTCAAATCACAATGAGTATTACAAAATCTAGGGTCTTTCTAAGCAAATACCGATTCCGAAGATATTTAAATCACGTATGTAAAACAATCAAGACAATAAATAATTAAACATACATGTGCAGAAATTAAACCTACGTCCCTGCCTTGAGCCAGCGGCCCAAGGATTCACTAAGTGCTCACTTTAACTGGGCGGAGCGACACCTCTTACACTCTCCTTACGAAGCGGAGACTCCCCAACTCAAATTACGGGGCTGAACCACAACCAATTCTCCTTACGAGGCGAAGACACCTCAGGTCAATTACCAGGCTGAGCCAAACTATGCTCACTTTCTAGGATGGTGTTAATCCTAACTAACCTAACCGGGTTCGAGCCAAACTTGGACTCTTCACGGGGCGAGTCTCCCTCTTCAGACCACGCCTAGAATACAAACAGATATAAAAGATTTTTGTACAAGTAAAGTGCTTCTCAAATAAGTAGGGATGTACAAATTGAAGCACTGAATGCACTCTCATATGATAAGAATTTAGAACTCAAGTGAGTATGGGTATTTTCCTCAAAATATTATTTTGCAATCTTTGTGTAAGATGTATATGATAAGAGCTCAAAGATTCAACCCCCAATCAATATTTCTCCAAAAATTCTTTTCAATAAAAGTAAAGGAGAACTAAGGGTTTTGCTTTCAAAGAGTTTTTGTCCAACTAAATATATAAGGTCTTTGATGAAAAATGAAATATGGAAATGTATGTTTTTCAAAGATCTTAAACCCTTAAAAATTTTCCCAGAAAAAATATGGTTCAAGGGAACCTAGGGTTTGAAGCTCAAAATAAATTTTGCAATAAAGAACAAGATGAACTTATGAATCTTGTAATGGAAATGCAAAAATATTTACAAGCTACAATAAGTTTTTCCAAAAATATTATCAAGAAAAATATGTGGAGAAACACAAATTTTACTCTTAACAAATGATTTTTAAAAGAAGATAGTGAATGAGAGTAAATGTTTTTTGATATGAAAAATGAATGCCCAAATGAATGGTCTCTTGGAAAAGATTTTCAAAATGATAAGTGTGGGAGAGTAAAAGAATAAAGCTCTAAAATATTTTTAGAGGATTTTTAATCATTAGTAAGGAAATGAATTATGAAGGGGTATTTATAGAGTCTGGGAAAAATAAGATTGTTTGGGACCTATTAGGCATTTTAGAATTTGTTTAATAAAAAATAATTATTTTTAAGTGCTTTAAAATGGTCCAACCTGAGAGGTTTGGTGAACCGTGGGCACCGCTAGTCGACTAACCCAAGCCAAAAATTTAAATTTCTGAAGGTGGTCAGTCGATTGTGGAAAGCACTGGTCAGCTGGCCGAAGGCGATTTCAAACCCTTCGTAGGTTCGGTCGGCTGGCCTAAGGTTTGGTCTACTGGCCATCAAAGGTCGGTCAGCTAAGGCCGTTTTGAAGTATAATGACCGTTCGGCTGAGCCTTTGACTTTGGTAAATTTTCTTAAGCCATCGACTGGGGCTTTCTTGTTATAAATGGCCGGTCGGTCGAGGTGGTCAGTCGGCTAAGGCGTTTTAAGTTAGAGAAGGCCGGTCGACCGAGCATAGTCAAAAACCAATTTTTTTAGCCCTATTTTGACCTTAAATGACTTAAACCCTTTTTGAATGATTTTAGTTTTTATGAAAAGGATTTTTTATGAAAAATTTGGTGCTCTAAGGTCTGTCTATGGTCTTTGTTTAATTCCCTACGGTTGGTCTATGGTCATCCTAAGACCAAATATGAAACTAAATGCATTTACAGTAGAAGAATAAATGTCTCCTTCTTTCCTGCTCTTTTGATTCGTCATGGAATATTCCAAGATGTGTAAACTTTAAGTTCTCTCTTGGCTTCCACTTATCCTCTTTTATGTGTGTGTTATGAATTATTAACATGTTCAAGTACTAGGCACACACGATCCAAGTGCTTTGTCAGCATCAAAATAGGGATCGGACTTATAAAGTCAACAACCCCCCCCCTCTTGTTGATGACAAACATCTAAGAGCAAAATGAGTAAAACCTAAAAAGGCTCATTTGATAATATACACGACTTAAAAACAAGCAATGTAGAATAAGCATATTCGTAAAAGAAGACATTTCAAATGAATGCATGTAGTTTTGACATTTAAAGCACAGATACATGATGCTTGCAGCTCAGATATTTTAACCCCTTACAACAAATTTCTCCCCTTTTTCGCATCAGCAAAGTGTTAAGCTAAGTAACAAAATTTAAGCATTTTAAAAATTTTAGCTTAAGAGAACTCCCCTTATTTAAAAGAATTTTGGGCATATAAAAGCATTTTACTTTTGTTTTTGAAGGATTTGGAAACTTATGCACACACAACCAAAATCATATGACTGGCCGTATGAGATTAAAAACACATCATAAACACGGTTAGACCAGAATTATCCACAAACCTATGCAATTAAAACATATCATAAGACCCGTAAAAGATTGGAGTTTAAAAACATATGACATATGATAGCAATGTGTAGGTTTGAATATAAATTTAGTCTAACTGGTTTGCATGCATTTTCATGTGTAATCACCAAACCAGTAATGGATTAAATATATATATATATATAATAACGCAAGAAATAATGAATTTTAGTTTTGAAAATATTTCTTGCCATAAAAAAAAATGTTCCTCTTTTATGTTTTCAAAAAGTACTAGGGATGATGTTTGCTAGAAAAAAAAAAACTTTAATAAAGGAAATTAAGCAAGCATCAATTTTCTGGTTAAGCATTTAAACACAATCCTAATATAACCAGAAAAACCAACCATATAGATCCATAGGATATCAACATATTTTAAATAGGGATCATAAGGCAACACAAATGATTGTGGCTAAATAATATATTTCAAGTTAAGATTTTTAATAAAACTCAACATACTTTAATGCACATGCCACAATGAATTCAAAACAAATCTAAGCTAAACTATTGGTGAGCATAATAAGATGTAAATTTATTTTAGATGCTCCCCCTTTCGATTTGACTCCTACCTTAGATGAATTGACATGCTTATACTAATCAAGGATAATTTTTATTGTCAAGCAATATAAGCAATCATTTTAACTCTTTTAACACAACTATATTGGATATTGATAAATTTATTTCAAACATGCAACCAGTATAGCTTTCCTATATGAAATTAGGAATAGCTTCCCAAGAGGGGGGGTGAATTGGCTTTTAAAATTTTCTTTTAACTTCTTTAAAGAATTCTTAACTTCTTTAAACACTTAACCAATTCTTTAACTTATTTGTTTAATTTCACCAATCACACAACAACTTAATTAAACAACCAATCAATTAAACGCAATCTTCAAACCAAACAATCAATTTATTTTCCAAGTATAAGTCAAACAACAAACAACCAAACCAAGATATAAAGTATTCAGCACTTTGGTAATATAACAATCCAAGATGGTTGTTTGTTTATATTTGCCAAATTTGAACTAAGCCCTGTAATGAATGAAAATTTATGCTTGCTGATGTAAAGCCCTGTATAGATGAATCAAATCACTCTTTCCAAATATTTAGAACTCAAATAAACTCTTGGTAATTTTATCTTTGGGATGTTAACCAAGTAACGTACTCCCGTAAGGTTTCTGCAAGATATGGTGTCACCAACGTACTCCCTTTCGGTTTCTGCAACCCAAATCAAAATTAAACCTTAAGTTTGTTTGATTTTCCAAATATATGTAGTTTATATGATTCCCAAATTTTAAATCATCCACACAATTTAAATATGCTGAAAATAAAGAGTAAGGGAAAGAGAGAATGAGACGGAGATTTTTACGAGGTTCGGCTTATACCCAGCCTACGTCCTCGTCTTTGGCAAACCACCAAAGGATTCACTAGTTCAGTTTCGTTGACAGGTGAAACAACGCCGATTACAACACTCCTTGGTTAAGGCTGGAGCCCGCCTTCTCCAAACGATATTCCCTTGTTCGGTCACTCCTTACATAGGTTAGAGTCCACCTCTCTAAGAAATGACCCCTTGCTTAGCCAACAATCCAAATGACCCTTGGAACATCAAAGAACTATAAGAAACACAAGATAAGATTTGCATACAAGTATACTCTCTCAAAGAGCAAGTTAGTACAATTTCAGCACTATATACTTTGAATGTAAAATACCAATATGAAATACAATGAAGCTCAAGTTTAGAATTCACCAATATCCTTCTTAGAAGAGGATTAGAAGTAGGAATTTAAAGGAGGAATAATTAGCACTTCAGAATTTCTCAGCAAAATAGATTTGCAATGAGTGAGCAAGAGAGCTTTTGGAAGAACAAGAGTGCTTTGAACTTTACAAGCAGATTTTTCACTTCTTGGATATATTTTAATTTGCAAAACCATGTATTTATAGGCTTTCAAACTTGTTTCCATGTTTCAAAAGTTTCCTTTGAGAGTTTCCCAAAATCTTAGAAAGTTTAGAGCTCAAACGGCTATATTTTAAAAACATGAGAAAAAAAAATTTTGCCCGTTGAATAGTGTTCAGTTGACTGAAGTCATAAGTTCAGTCAACTGAACTACTACTGCCTGCTGTATATTCTGTCCAGAAAATCTTCAGTTGACTGAACTTAATCTTCAGTCAACCGAAGTCATCTGTTCAGTCATCTAAAGTCCCTCCCGTGAACAGTGTTCAGTTGACTGACAGCAGTGACCCCCCTTTAGTGTTTTAGCCATACTTTTTATGTATAACTCCAAATTAGGTTTTCTTGGTGTCAAAAGAAAGCTAAGAGAAAATTCTAAAACTTTTGTGTTCATAACTTTTTAAAATAATGAATATTTTATAGTGAAAAATACACTTGAATACGGTTGTATCAAAATTGACAGCAAACAGAAAAACCCCTTTTTGGTGCTTTTTATTCCAAAAATGATTCTAACCCTTTTAAAATAATTTTTGACTTTATAATATTATTTTAAAGATATTTTAAAAGGTATTTAGGTCCAAGATGTTAACCTAAGAGTTTCAAAATATTGCAAACGATATTTTAAACATTTAAAGTACTTACATGAAAACTCTTAAAACTTTTCTCATTCTTAAGTCTTCATGTTTTGTTTCTTCAAGCTTCCATCTTCTTTGAGATTTATCACTTTGCCTTTATTTGGATCTTTTAGTATTCCTTGGCTTTCAACAACTCATTCCTGTCTTTCTTCAAGCTTCCATATTTTCTTCAAGCTTTCAAACTTTAAGCTTTATCACTTTGACCTTTGCTTTCTCATATATAATCCTTGTGGGCACTTTAACCTTGCTTTCTCATATATGAGCCCTAAAACAACATTAATCACACAAATATGTTAAATTCCACTTGTTTGTTAGCATCAAAACAAGATAACAAGATTTTAAGTCTTGTAAGGCCAACACTATAGACTACAAATGCATTAGAGAATAGATATCAAGGCAATGTTATAGTGCTCATAATTGAGAAAAACCCATATCAAATTATGAAACTTTAAGAGCCGTATATGATGTTCAAGGTTTCCCAGAAGAGATTCAATATTCAAAAAGCTAAACAAGTTGCATATGAGTCCTTTATGCTCTTTCTCTAGGGATGGAGCTTAGATCCTCTGAATATTTTTTAGCATGCATTTTCAACTAAGGATGAAGATTAAATTTTCATCTATCATTCACTTATCCTTTCAAAAATATTTTAGCATGCATTTTATTATAAACATCTTAGCGCATGTTTTATGGACTTTTGTTTATTTTGGGAAAAGTCTAACAAAATTTTGGTAGCATGTCATCTGTAAATAGGATATTTTCCAAAAATATATGCACTAAAACCTAGTTGTTTTCAACAAATAATTCAATTTAAGCATGCAACAATCTAAATCTATTATCAGCATGCAATTCGCATCACTGCATCAGCCATGCAAGTGGCATTCAGTTCAAGCATGAAAAATCTACAACAATTATTTCAATATATTTTAATAACAGTTCATGTTGTAATACCATTCAATTATCTGATAAGAAAATTAAATAATATGGCAGGATGTGGATAGTGAAATGCAGTACTATTCTCATAAAGGCATATAAGCATAAGAAATAAGATTATGAGAGCATTTAATTTTGAATTAAGAAAGCACAAAGAGGAATGCTCCCCCTCAGTTATGTACTCTTCCATCTTATGCCTTTATCTTCTTTCCATTTTTCAAATTCTTTAGTCAAGTGTCCTAAATTTTCAATGATTTAAACTTGGCTTTGGATGCTTAGGCTTAGAGGACCAAAAAGTCACAAAAAATACTTCATCAGGGTCATAAGCCAAATTTTTCCTCTTTTCTTTTGAATTTCAATGCGTGAGAGACCCAAGTTCGAATGGCTTTGAATTTCAACTACATGTGCATAGGCTCCTTGAAATTTATGTATTCATCTAGATTGAAGCCTAGTGCAACCACCTTATCCATTCAACACATTTATGAAGCTCTAAATGATTTTATTTAAGGTTTGAGAGCTTGTGAAGGGAATTATAATGAATACTCTTTAAAGTTAAATCACTAATTAGTTCAGAAGAGTATTTTGAAGCAGGACAATATTCAAAATATTTTTGTGAATATGTCCTAATAGTTTTGGGCAAAGAGCATTTAGGAGTATATGAACTTTATTGAACAATGCTCTTTGGTTAATACAAATCTATTGCAATTGGAGGGTATCCTTTGAATATGATCATAATTTGGAGTAAGGATACAAACCAACAAATGGATGATACTTTACCAGATATGATCGTGGAATGGTAAAGTTTTCCTATGGAGGAGATGGTGAACCAAAATAGAGGCTTTTTACATTTTAAGCTTGAAGGGAACATTTTGATTGACCTATAAAGCTTGAATCCCTAAGTGGACATCTTTAATTTGACAAAAAGAATGATGTCCTTAAATAAGCACTTAATGGATGAGGGATTTTGATGATTAGTGCATATGGATGGAGTGATGACTTAACATCTGATCAAGCCTTTTTGTTCAAGAATAAGCTTAGGGTTAAATGATATACAATATAGGATGAATTCCCTAAAGCCCAAACTTGTGCAATGGACAAGATATGCTTAAACTAAGATTTTTATATTCACGTATGGATTAAGCACTAAGAATTATTTACTAGGCACAAATGTCTTATCTAGTTAGAAGTGGATTTAACTCAAATTCATATTTTTACCAATCATTATGATATATATTCATTAAGGTTTGGATTGGATATTACTAGAAATCTCATATTGTCAATATTTTCTAAAGTTCTTAGTATGACAGAATAGTGTAAAGTGAACGCTTATACTAAGATTAAAAAAAAAAAAAAGTAAGCGCACAACACTTCCCAAGCTTTTTGTCATTACTACCCCCTAAACCTAAGAACTAGGGAAAGATTAACTAATTAGGTAATTTCAATTTGAATCCATTTTTCCTTAGGTCCTATGACGTTTGCTCTCCTGATTATCCACATCATCTCTTTGTCTATGCCTCTGGCACCTGTAAATGGAATGTGCCCTTTCATTTTACAAAATATGCAAGCTCTATATATGTGTGAAGGATCATGCATATTTATACTATTTTTTCTTGATGAGGCAAGACAATGGGATTTGAAATATAAACACTTTTCAAAAATATTTTCCTTTTTAACTCCTAAGGGTTTATCATGATTATTCTTTTGATTTATTGCTTTCAGAGTAATTTTAGAAACATTCCCTGTTTCTCCCTCTGGGCAGATAATTTTCAATATTCTTTTAATCTTTTTCTTATCTAGAATGGCATGATGCTCTCTTAATTCTTTTAGTTGCTTTGCCATCCTTTTGTTCTCATATTTCAAAAATGTTTTCGTTTTGAGCATCTTAACTAAAACTTATGAGCACTAACGAATTTCTTTTGCAATTGCTCATAAGATGTTATGCTTTCAATATCAGATGTGCATGATTCACAATTGGATTTATTACAAAAATTATCACATGAATCAGTGCATGCATCATTAACTGTATTATTACCAGATTTAGCATAATCTTCATAGGAGGCATAAGATGATTCATTACATGGTATAACGCAAAAATCAACACAGGAATCATCAATAGATATAGAGTGAAGATTATATACCTCTTCATCTGTTAATTTTACTTGCCTATGATTTGCCGATCATTGGAGCTTGGGGCTTTTGGAGTGGTGGTCTCTTTCATGTGGGTCTCTCCATATTTCTTTTCGAGCTCTACCCATATGTCCTTTGAACTTTTACATGCTATAATCTCAACAAAAGTATTTGAATCTAAACCGAAGTATAATATATCCATGGCATATGAATTTGCATGCATACCATTTTCATTCATTGGCATACAAATTCCTTTAACAGTAACTTGTTAGGCCCTTCAGACCATAGATTTTAAAAATATGCTCATCCTTAATTTCCAGATGATGTAATCAACAAGACAAAATAATGGAGGCCTAGTAACTAACTATCCCTCACCGAATGGGGGTACACCAACGAGGGCCATTGCGATCTTTAACATAAGCGGTTAAACATTTTGCAACGAGCACTACAAAAAATTAGGTTATTAGTAAATGATCAAAATCATCACTAATAATCACAAAACCGTCACTAATAGTATTAGTGACGAATTTATAAGTATTAGTGACAATTTTAAATTAGTTGCTATATCTGTCGTTATTACTAATTATTAGTAACGAATTTTGAAACCATCACTAATAATGTAGTATTAGTGACGAATTATAACCGTCACTAAAACCTCAATACCGTCACTATAAATTCTATATTAATTCGGCACAAATTTGTCACTAATAGTAGGGTATTAATGACGAATTTCAAAACCGTCACTAATAGTGTAGTATTAGTGAATGATCAAAACTGTCACTAATACTTAGCCTTTAGTGAATGATCATAATTCGTCACTAATAGTGCAGTATTAGTGACGATTTTAAATTCGTCACTAATAGTTAAGCTTTAGTGAATGATCAAAATCGTCACTAATACTTGGCCTTTAGTGAAGGATCATAATTCGTCACTAATAGTGTAATATTAGTGATGGTTTTAAATTCGTCACTAATAGTTGGACTTTAGTGAAGGATCAAAATCATCACTAATACTTGGCCTTTAGTGAAGGAGCAAAATTCGTCATTAATAGTATAGTATTAGTGACAGTTTTGATCCTTCACTAATATCTATAGACAATTATTAGTGATGGTTTTCAAATCGTCACTAATAATTTAAAATTAATATTTTTTTAATCATTAATTCCTGTGAAAATCTGTAATCCCTATTTTTGTATAGATAACATTAAACCATAATTATTTAAAAGATTCATAAATTATTAAAAATTCTAATTCAAAATCAAATACAAATACATTATACAAATTCCAAATGTTTTATACATGAATCCCATATGCTCAGATAATAAAAAAGAGTACCAAAAAAGAAAAATCAGAAGTTGCATCCGACTGTAGTGCATGGCATTGTGTTAATGTTGTGACAACCTTAAACCCTGCACATTAAGAATTATATATATAAAAACTTAGTATACGATTTTTGACCATATATGTATAGTAGTAAGGATTGTAAGCATGTATCGTACTGTGATTTGTAGGTTTTGGAGTCTTGGTTCGTAGTTTTGGGGACCGTAGAGTTTGTAGTTGGAATTCGAGTTAAGGTAAAGTGATTCAGTTTATATCAGTTACTTTTCGAAATCGGGATTAGTAAGCTTGTAGACTACGATCATATGTATGTTTTGGTAACTTATTTGGGAAAATTTATCGGGTAAAATATAGGATTTTTGGGTTACAATTTTTTGGAAAAATTTGGGGATTTTAGGTATCATCTCTGCTTTGTTTGGAAAACTATTTGTTTTGTTTAAACTGTATTATTGAGATGACTGTTATCCATATTTGTATAAAACTGTATACTTTAGTTTGGAAAACGATATGATTTGTCGTAAACCAAATAAGTGTGGTATGTATGGTTGTATGTAATTATTCCAGATATTTTGTAAAACAACTATGTGGCGGCTAATTACCGTAGCTGCGCCATGTACCGGTGTCAAAACCGTGGGCGAGAGTGTTCGGCTCTATATCCAACGGTGTGAAATATCACTTGTATCACGGCTGGTCACCGAGGAGTGTGAGCTACATTGTATTGGTAATGTAATTGCTATGAAGCTTTGGGTTTCATAGAGTAGTTGCGTGTATTAGTGTGAGTTACATCGTATTGGTAATGTAATCGCTATGAAGCTTCGGGTTTCATAGCGTAATTGTGTATTAGTGTGACGACACGAACCGTATATTTTGGGTATCGTATCTACTGGTATGAAAATGTGAAAATACTGGAACTGTATGAAATGTTTTGAATTGTATCATATTGGTGTTATATTTTACGTAAAATAACACCGGTATGCCACACACCGATATAACATGTTTTTTTCCTTACCGAGAGGTGTCTCACCCTGAATGTACGTACAAATATTTTTCAGGTCCATCAGGTAGCCGTAATTAGCATCCTAGCATTTGGAAGCAGGGGTGTCATTAGCTGCTATTAGTGCCTGTTTAGGTTCGAGTTTTGTATCCGGGTTGTTGTGATGGTTTTGTTGACACCTGGGGTATGTTTTGTAATTATGGGAATGTATATCCTAGCTTTGTATAGACTCTGGTATGGTATTGTATATGAATAGAAAGACTGTATTCTGCTATGTATCTGGTGAGTATGGGTGTGTATGTTTATGATTGTAAAGGCATTTGTGTACCCCAAGGGGTCGGACCCTCGTTTGGTATTGTATCATATATGTTTTAATTGATATAGAGATAGGTTAGGTTACTATATTCACACTTGGGACCCATTTGCGGGTTCGAGGCGTGACACTAAGAGTTATTTACTAGGCACAAATATCTTGTCCAGTTGGAAGTGGATTTAACTCAAATTCATATTTTGACAAATCATTATGATATATATTCATTAAGGTTTGGATTAAATATTACTAGAAATCATATATTGTCAAGTTTTTCTAAAGTTCATAGTATGACAGAATAGTGTAAAGTGAATGCATATACTAAGATTAAAAAAAAAAAAAAATTAAGCGTGCAACACTTCCCAAGCTTTTTGTCATTACTACCCCCTAAACCTAAGAACTAAGGAAAGATTAACTAATTAGGTAATTTCAATTTGAATCCATTTTTCCTTAGGTACTACGAGGTTTGCTTTCCTGATTATCCACATCATCTCCTTGTCTATGCTTCTGTCACCTCTAAATGGAATGTGCCCTTTCATTTACAAAATATGCAAGCTCTATATATAAGTGAAGGATCATGCATATTTATACTCTTTTTGCTTGATGAGGCAAGATAATGGGTTTTTAAATATAAACCCTTTTCAAAAATATTTTCCATTTTAACTCCTAAGGGTTTATCATGATTATTCTTTGATTTGTTGCTTTGAGAGTAATTTTAGAAACAACCCCTATTTCTCCCTCTAGGTAGATAATTTTCAATATTCTCTTAATCTTTTTCTTCTCTAAAATGGCATGATGTTCTCTTAATTCTTTTAGTTGCTTTGCCATCCTTTTGTTCTCATATTTTAAAAATGTTTTTGTTTTGAGCATCCTAACTAAAAACTTACGAGCACTAACGAATTTCTTTTGCGGTTGCTCATAAGATGTTATGCTTTCAATATCAAATGTGCATGATTCACTATTGGATTTATTACAAAAATTATCACATGAATCAGTGCATGCATCATTAGCTGTATTATTACCAGATTTAGTATAATTTTCATAGGAGGCGTAAGATGATTCATTACATGGTATAACACAAATATCAACACAGGAATCATTAATAGATATAGAGTGAGGATTATATACCTCTTCATCTGCTAATGCTACTTGCCAATGATTTGCCACTACCTGATCATTGGAGCTTGGGGCTTTTGGAGTGGCGGTCTCTTTCATGTGGGTCTCTCCATATTTCTTTTCAAGCTCTACCCATATATCCTTTGCACTTTTACATGCCATAATCTCAACAAAAGTATTAGAATCTAAACCGTTGTACAATATATCCATGGCATATAAATTTGCATACATATCATTTTCATTCATCAGCATACAAATTCCTTTAACAGTAACTTGTCAGGCCCTCTAGGCCATAGATTTTATAGATATGCTCATCCTTAATTTCCAGGCGATGTAATCAACACCACAAAATAATGGAGGCCTAGTAACTAACTATCCCTCACCAAATGGGGATACACCAACAAGAGTCATTGCAATCTTTAACATAAGCAATTAAACTTTTTGCAACAAGCACTACAAAAAATAAGGTTATTAGTGAATGATCAAAACTGTCACTAATAATCAAAAAACCATCACTAATAGTATTAGTGATGAATTTATAAGTATTAGTGACGGTATTAAATTAGTTGTTATATCTGCCGTTACTACTAATTATTAGTGACGAATTTTGAAATTGTCACTAATAATGTAGTATTAGTGATAGATTGTAACCAATACTAAAACCCCAATACTATCACTATAAATTCTATATTGGCTCAACACAAATTCGTCACTAATAGTAGGGTATTAGTGACGAATTTCAAAACTGTCACTAATAGTGTAGTATTAATAAATGATCAAAACCATTACTAATACTTGTCCTTTAGTGAAGGATCATAATTCGTCACTAATAGTGTAGTATTAGTGACAGTTTTAAATTCTTCACTAATAGTTGGACTTTAGTGAATGATCAAAACTATCACTAATACTTGGCCTTTAGTGAATGAGCGAAATTCGTCATTAATAGTATAGTATTAGTGATGGTTTTGATCCTTCACTAATATCTATAGACATAATTTAAAATTAATATTTTTTTTAATCATTAATTCCTATGAAAATCTGTAATCCCTATTTTCGCATAGATAACATTAAACCATAATTATTTAAAAGATTTATAAATTATTAAATTTTCTAATTCAAAATCAAATATAAATGCATTATACAAATTCCAAATGTTTTATACATGAATCCCATATGTTCAAATAACAAAAAAAAAAATATAAAAAAAAAATCAAAAGCTGCATCTGACTGTAGTGCATGACATCGCGTTGATGTTGTGAGAGCCTTAAACCCTACAAATTAAGAATTATATAAAAAAATTAGTATACAATTTTTGACCATATACGTACTACAAGTATCAGTGATTTAATAGAAAAATAATCGAACATTTGGACAAAGTTAAAAAAAAAAAAAAATGATACTATTTTAAACAGCATAAGCAATACAATTTCAGTATCTCCCACAAATTCAAAAATCAGCATATGAGGAGAATTAAACAAGCAACAAAAAGTTCAAACTACGTTTTACATACCTACTAATGAGAGGAACCACCTTCTTCTAAATCAATGGACCTACTAGTTATGGATATATATCTTTATTTTGACTAGATTTTATGTATGCTCTTGATCTTCGTTTTCCTAATTGGGTCTCTTAAGTTAGGAGTTTAATGTTGTTAGATCTTCAGTTAATGAGTTGAGAGGCTCCTGTATTACTTCTAGGCTATAATGTTTGGAAGATTTATTTGGAAGGAGGTTAAGAAAACATTGGAATTTAACAAATTTTCGGCAGCATGTCGTCTGTAAATAGAACATTTCCCAAACCTGCAAGTCACAAAAGTTCTTCCTAGTTTTAGCTAAGCCAGTAGTAGTAGTACACAACCTAGGGTCTATCTACGCATATATGAAATTGCAGAAAAGATAAATCAAATCTTAACAACACAAGCAATACAGTTCTAGTATTTCCCACAAATTCACAATTCAGCATATGAATAGAATTAAACAAGCAACAGAACTAGTAGCATACAGTTCAAACTATGTTTTATATACCTTCTAATGAGAGGAGCCACCTTCTTCTAAATCAATGGACCTACTTGTTATGGATATATATCTTTATTTTGACTAGATTTTATGTATGCTCTTGATCTTCGTTTCCCTAATTGGGTCTTAAGTTGAGAGTTTAATGTTGTTAGATCTTCAGTTAAGGAGTTGGGAGGCTCCTGTATTACTTCTAGGCTATAATGTTTGGAAGATTTATTTGGGTGGAGGTTAAGAAAACGTTGAAATTTAACAAATTTTCGGTAGTATGCCGTCTGTAAATAGAACATTTCCCAAACCCGCAAGTCACAAAAGTTCTTCCTAGGTTTAGCTAAGCTAGTAGTAGTAGCACACAACCTAAGGTCTGTCTAGGCATATATGAAATTGCAGAAAAGATAAATCAAGTCCTAACAGCATAAGCAATACAGTTCCAATATCTCCTAATAATTCAAAATTCAGCATATGAATAGAATTAAACAAGCAACAGAACTACCAGCATGCAGTTCAACCTACGTTTTACATACCTTATAATGAGAGGAGCCACCTTCTTCTAAATCAATGGACCTACTTGTTATGGATATAGATCTTTATTTTGACTAGATTTTGTGTATGCTCTTGATCTTCGTTTCCCTAATTGGGTCTTAAGTTGGGAGTTTAATATTGTTAGATCTTTAGTTAAGGAGTTGGGAGGCTACTATATTACTTCTAGGCTATAGTGTTTGGAAGATTTATTTGGGAGGAGGTTAAGAAAGCGTTGGAATTTAACAAATTTTCGACAGTATGTCGTCTGTAAATAGAACATTTCCCAAACCTGCAAGTCACAAAAGTTCTTCCTAGGTTTAGCTAAGCCAGCAGTAGTAGTACCCAACCTAGGGTCTGTCTATGCATACATGAAATTGCAGAAAAGATAAATCAAATCCTAACAGCACTAATGCAATACAGTTCTAGTATCTCCCAACAATCCCCAATTCAGCATATGAATAGAATTAAACAAACAACAGAACTACCAGCATGCAGTTCAAACTACGTTTTACATACCTTCTAATGAGAGGAGCCACCTGCATCATCTGGTCGAGATTAACGCATCATTTGTTCAAACTGTGCTTGCCTATTTAGAATTGCTGCGAGCGTGGCTTCAACATTGGGCACTTTTTCTTTCAATTGCTGGTTCTCCACTTCAACATTAGACACCATGTCTTTCAATTGCTGGTTCTCCATTTCCATCGTATGCATCCGTTGAACCATCTCCTCTGCTTGAGACTCGTCGTCTCGACGCGCACGTTCCATCTCAGCATGAGATGCTGCACCCATAGAAGATGATGGCGTTGGGGTGATGTATCCACTTCCAAGACCTTTCACACAAGCCCCCACTCGTTCCCCAAGCACCTAAGCGGTTATTTGGTAATTCGTCATTTGCTGACTTCCCTCTGAAACAGGTTCATCCCTCAGCTCGACCATCTTCGTCTATTTTCAATCATGAAAATGATAAAAAAATAAAAAATAAGAATACAACTTTGATGTTTTGAATCAAATTATAAACAAAATATTTTATTTGACTTACATGTTTTCCATACACACCCTCGCACCACTCCCCTGATCGCCTTTGGTGTGTTCTCTGATAAAGATTCGAAAATGGCTCATCTGTGCCAGTCTCGGGATCATGCTATATTATCATATAAAACATCATTAATATTAATCCAGGTAATGGTAAGATAGTTTTATATATAACAATTACCCTTTGATGATTTACGAATAACCTCAACCTACCGCAATGCGTCGTAGGGAGGCTCTGATACCAATTGAGAGGAATGGTGTATTCTCAAGAGAGGGCTGAATTGGGTATGTAAAAAATTTCTTCCTATGTTAGGTTCAAATTACAATCAGTATTACATAACCTAAAGTCTTTCTAGGCAGATACCAATTTCACAGATTTTTAAAGCATGTATGTAAAACAATCGAGATAATAAATAATTAAACATACATATGTAGAAATTTAAAGTGCAGAAAATAAAAGGCCGACACAAAATTTGTTATCAGGGTTCGACCAATTCTGCCTATGTCCCCACCTTGAGCCAGTAGCCCGAGGATTCACTAAGTGCTCACTTTAATCAGGCAGAGCAACGCCATTTACACTCTCCTTACAGGGCAAAGACTCCCTAGCTCAAATTACGGAGTTGGGTTACAACCAATTCTCCTTAGGAGGTAGAGACACCTCTGCTCAAGTACTAGGCCGAGCCAAACTATGCACACTTTCCAGGATGGTGTAAATCCTAACTAACCTAATTGGTTTTGAGCCAAACTGGGACTCTTCACGGGACGAGTCTCCCTCTTCAGACCACGCCTAGAATACAACAGATATAAAATATTTTTGTACAAGTAAAGTGCTTCTCAAATAAGTAGGGATGTACAAATTGAAACACTGAATGCACTCTCGTATGATATGAATTTGAAGCCAAAGTGAGTATGCGTATTTTCCTCAAAATAATTTTTTTCAATCTTTGTGTAAGATGTATATGATAAGAGCTCAAAGATTCAACCCCCAATCAATATTTCTCCAAAAATGCTTTTCAATAAAAGTAAAGGAAAACTAAGGGTTTTGCTTTCAAAGAGTTTTTGTCCAACTAATTATATATGGTCTTTGATGAAAAATGAAGTATGGAATTGTATGTTTTTCAAAGATCTTAAACCCTTAAAAATTTTCCCATAAAAAATATGGTTCAAGGGAACCTAGGGTTTGAAGCTCAAAATAAATTTTGCAATAAGGAACAAGATGAACATATGAATCTTGCAATGGAAATGAAAAAAGCTTTACAAGCTACAATAAGTTTTTCCAAAAATATTTATCAAGAAAAATATGTGGAGAAACACAAGTTTTTCTCTCAAGAAATTATTTTGAAAAGAAGATAGTAAATGAGAGTAAATGATTTTTGATATGAAAATTGAATGCCCAAATGAATGCTCTTTTGGAAAAGATTTTCAAAATGGTAAGTGTGGAAGAGTAAAAGAATAAAGCTCAAAAATATTTTCAGAGGATTTTCAATTTAATCATTAGTAAGGAAATGAGTTATGAAGGAGTATTTATAAAGTCTGGGAAAAATATGACCGTTTGGGACCTATTAGGCATTTTAGAATTTGTTTAATAAAAAATAATATATTTTTAAGTGCTTAAAAATGGTCAAACCCGAGAGGTTTAGTCAACCATGGGCATCATCAGTCAACTGATCCAAGCGAAAAATTTGAATTTCTGAAGGTGGTCGGTCAATTGTGGAAAGCACTGGTCAGTTGGCAGAAGGCAATTCCGAACCCTTTGTAGGTTTGGTCATTTGGCCTAAGATTCGATCTCCTGGGCATCAAAGGTTGGTCGGTTAAGGCTGTTTTGAACTATAGTGACTGGTCGGGTGAGCCTTTGACTTTGGTCAATTTTCTTAGGTTGATCGGCTGGGGCATTCCTTTTATAAAATGGCTGGTCGGCTGAGGTGGTCGGTCGACTGAGGCATTTTAAGCTAGAAAAGGCCAGTCGATCGAGCATAGCGAAAAACCAAAATTTTTAGCCCTATTTTGACCCTAAATGACTTAAACCCTTTTTGAATGATTTTAGTTTTATGAAAAAGATTTTTCATGAAAAATTTGGTGCCCTAAGGTCTATCTATGGTCTTTGTTTAATTTCCTACCGTCGGTCTATGGTCATCCTTAGCTTTGCAATCATATTACATAAGACCTGCATTATTACAGATCAAATATAAAACTAAATGCATTTATATTAAAAGAATAAATATCTCATTCTTTCTTGCTCTTTTGATTAATCATGCAATACGCCAAGATGTGTGAGCTTTAAGGTCTATCTTGGCTTCCACTTATCCTCTTTTATGTGTGTGTTTTAAATTATTAACCTATTCAAGTACTAGACACACACATTAGATTCAAATGCTTTGTCAGCATCAAAATAGGGATCGAACTAAAAAAATCAATTGCAACTCACTCACTATCTTTTACTTATTTAAAGAAAGTCTACTAATTATCCAATGTTACTGAGTTGACCATAATTATATCTAACTACAATTTATTAATTTTATAAAAAATAAAATCACAAGAAAATTATATTTAGATTGCATGTTCTCTCATAAATCTAACTTTTATCAATTTAAATGTCTTTTTTCATAATGTGCAGTCCTAAATTGTATGATGAATTTAATTCATTGAATAAATATTTATTATTATGGCATTCTACATTACAATAATTCCTAATTTGAAATACGAGAATGAAGAAATTTCATTACACAAGTTCTTTTGCACAATAATATATATATTGGCTTGTAAATCAAATGAAAAATAGTCATTTCATAGTTGATTCTAAAAAAAATATATTTTAAACAAAGATATATTATCCTCTTCCAATGTATTTTCTATGATAAATCAAAAAATATAAATTAATATATTTTGTTTAGTATCAAATTAATATTATTAAAGTAAGATTTGGATGATTATTTAACATGCAAAACATTAAAATAAGAACTATGGAATGCAAAAGTTATTCTTCTAAATATATAATAACATTTGATAACATTTCAATTTTTTCCTTAAAAATAGAATATCATAAAACTAAAAAAGTTCCTGTTTTCTTAAATATAAGTTTTCAATTGGTGGTAGTATTTTTAAAAAATATAGAGTAATAGTTTTTGTGAAGTGTAAAAGATAATTTTTCTAATTAAATGCTTTATAGATAATATCAAAGTTAAGAAAAAAATGTACAATTTAAGCAATGAAATTTAGAGAAAAAAATCTTATGAATTTTTAACTAATAAATTATACAAAGCATGATATTATAATGTTGCATTCCATATGAAATGCTAAAAATAAAAAAATTAATATAGAAAAAATAAGTGTAAAGAAATTTATAACTCTGTCAACAAATTATTAACCAAAAATAAATATTACAAAAATCAATTATTAATTATTATTACAATAATAAAATATATTAACCCAATATATCTAGATATTTGGTGTGTATTTGTGTTGAATTAAAATTAGTGAATTAAATTGTAAAAACAAAAAATCTTAATAAAATTTTATGATCTTAAAAGATAAAAAAAAGTTTAATGACAACCCTCAAAGGACCGACCAATGACGTCAATGAAGAAGTAATCTAAATAACGCATGACCTAAATGGTATAAGGCAAAGTCAAATACGAGAATAGCTGTCAAAATTTTCACATTTTTCTTTCTTGACTTTCAAAAAGAAAAGAAAAAGTATTTTCTTTTAAATATGTTTGTATTATGCATTTTTTAATATTAAAAAAAAAAAAAACAAGTGTAGATGGTTAAGAAGTTAAATGTTTGCTTTTCTAGATATTTTATTTTAAAATTAACCCTATGAATTTTCAAACAAAATTCAATCACAGTATCATATTTACATAAATAAGAATACAATTCATAATAACAATTAATTTAAAATTATTGACAATCTTTAAATAAAAATATTTTATATAATCCAAACATATAGAGAAAGCAAGCACCCACTAAACAAGTGTTATTATAACACTCTATTTTCTCAATTTAAAATCTTTTAATAATGATTAGTAATGGTTAAAAATATTTTTATTTTTATTTTTAAAAAATTTTACATTTAAATTAATAACATTTAAAAGACTAATATACATGCATAATTATAAAACATTGCCTCATATAATTTTATATTTATTTAAAATGATGAAAAAAAAGGGGGAAAAATCTCACTATATTCAACCATAATAATTTCATAAAAGTATCATCACATTAATTATGACTTATATTAATTATTAAATGCCCACTTGATTAACTTGAAAGTACGAAACCACCCTCCAAAAAGTGTCCACTTCGGCGAGCGAGTACGGACATCCCGCGCGACGCTCTTATCCGCCCGAGACGACGACGATGCCGCCCCGAAATATCGGTTGAGGAGACGGAGACGCCAGCACCTGCGACTCAATACCGAGGCTGTCGTCCACGTGTCACGTTCTGGACCCTCCACGACACTCACCGTCGTTGGAAGACAGCTATATGGACAGCTCTCGCGGCTTAACGATGGCGAGATTTTCTCGCCACGTGGCGAGATAGCCTTCATCGGATTGGCGGGCATCACGTGGGCCACATTGGCCCAATCGGCGACACTTTCCCCCGGCCCAAAGAGGAGGCGACACCTGTTTGGCGTCGCCTCAAAACCCGCTTGCCAAAGCCACGTGGGTCTCCACCGCTCTTCATGACGGCTACGTGTCATCGAATATAGGGGTGCTATCGACATTTCGCTAGCGAAAACCGAAAAAATTGCATACTCTTCGCCTTTCTACTTGCTATTTCTTTTGTTTTTCCTTTTTCCTGTCTTGGCTCTTCAATGGCTTTCTTTCCTGTCGATTTTTTTCCCTCCGAGAAAATGCGAGAATATCTGGAATTTTCACCTTCTGGGGTTGGACCGAAATTCAATTAGATTTCATTGAGTAGCTGAAAATCACGGCTTCTGGTTTCCTTTCTTTGTTTTTCGATTCTTTGTGATTGTGATCGTTACCCCTCCCCCCCTTTTTTTCTTGCGAATTTTTTCTGCTGGAATTCTATCCTGAGAGAGAGAGAGAGAGAGAGAGAGAGAGAGAGAGAGAGAGAAAGAGAGAGCAAGCGTCTCGGAGTGTCTGTAATTCGTGGGTTTTCTTCAATGGGCGAAGCTAATGAAGTTGGAAACCGAGAAGTGGAGCGCTTTGGCGATTTCCAGAGAGATCTGTTGCAAAGATTTATACCGGGAAGCAATATTCCAAGAAAATTCGAGGAAGGAACTGGGAATGAAGCAGAGGAGATTGAACTGAGTCTTGGGCTTTCCATGAACGGTCGTTTTGGTGTAGACCCCAAGGCGAACAAGCTGGCGCGCTCGTCCTCGGTGTCGGATTTCTTCCTGAACCAGGCAAGGAACGGAGACACCGCCCGCCCGATACCCTTAACGTGCTCGGCTCTTGTGAGGACGTGCTCTCTTCCGACGGAAACAGATGAGGAGTGGAGGAAGAGGAAGGAGTTGCAGTCACTCAGAAGGATGGAAGCGAAGAGAAAGCGAACCGAGAAGCAGAGGAACCTCAGGCCGCCCAAAGATCGAGCTGCATTCGAGGATAATTGGCCTAAGTTGGGCGCGTCGACTCCTCCTACGAGCTGCGGTGTCGAGCTGAAGGTCGAAAAGACAAATGATTTGGGGGGTGGCAGCGGCGGTGGTTTGAGGGCGGCGTCGCCCACGTCGCATGGGTCAGCTGGATCGCAGGGGAGTGGCTCCTCGGGTGTTTCTGATTCCGACAGCCAAACGATTCAAGGTACCCCAGTTTCACAATTATTTTCTCGACACTTTTCACTGCTTCCCCCTTTTATGCATTTGCCCCCCCATATTGGTATTCTTTTGTTGCATGATGATATGGTTGCTTTGCTGTACTTTTCCTGACGTGCTATTTATTTTCTTTCTCTTTATTTCCCTCATTTGGTTTTTTGCTTCCATACAGTTTTGGAAACTAGGAAGAAAAAGGGGGGGATCATGTTTGGTTTTTATTTTTGGTGGGTTTTAACTTTTAATTTGTTCTTACATGTTTGATTATCACTCCTTTCCTGTCCTTCCAAATTGGGTATACGTTATATGGGTTGATCCTATATCTGGTCTGTACATACTTTGTACCGATCAGAAAGGGTAAAAGATCTCTTGTTTACCTGTCTTCAAATGGGTTTAATTAGGTCCGGTGGGCACATGTCTTATCGTTGTTCTTATTGTTGTTCAGCTTGTCGCATAAAGTGTGTCGTATGGATAATGCCAGTGCATATATTACTTGCTTAAGTGTCTTGTAATAAAAACGCAGATTTTGGAGGCTTAAATTTGGATTTGTGTGAATTTAGACTAAATATATAGTATAAAATTGTGTTGAGTTTCTTCTAAATCTATGCAAATCAAAATCCAAACTCTTAAGATTTATGTTTCCAAACACTACCTAGATAGGTTTAGAAAGTAACAGTCTTTCACTATCTTAGTACATGTTTTGCTCCCACGCTGCTGTCAAATTAAATCCATCATGTTAATAGAAAACGCCCTCTATTTGTGCATCAGATGCCTGTGTGGCTTTTCTTTGGTGGAATGAGTTGGTGGTGGTTGGGGAGGGGGATTGGCGAAGAGTGTTTCAGAGTATAGAGGTTTTCAGTGATGTGTGGGCTAGGGCTGTAGTCACCAGGGGCTTCATGCTTTATACAATGGTTTTGTCATTTTTCAAACCTCATGACAAATTATGCCTGCAATTTTTATGTTGTGTTTAGTTTAAAATTTTTTTTTTTTGGTTTAGCTGGTGACATTAATTTTTATGATTTTTTAGGAGGGTTTGTGCCCTGATCATCTGAATTAACATTAGAAAGGAATCAAAAGTAGGGTATATTGTATTGCCATAACTAAAAAGAGACAACAAAACAGAAAAACCCAGTTCATGTTCTGTTTCTCAGTCCTTATAAAATTAGACAGCATATATGAGAGTATCTTGCACATTCTACCTGTCTCATTCACACAATTCAATTGAGAAAAGATGTTCAAGATGACAGTGCATTATTTAATAGTCTTACGTTTCCAAAATAATGACACTTCTTTTGATACTGTTACTTTGAGGAGGCTATCCTACTTTATGTACTGCTTTGAGGGCATAAAATTTCGTTTAATGACTTGCCTTTCCTTGCAGGCTTGCACTTAAACCAGAAGTGGGTAGGAACTATTGTTCATAGTTTTATTGCAAATCTTAAAAACCCAAATTACTGGAATTCAAATGTATGTATCTAATCGATCTCATCTTGTGACAAATCTGTTCCTTCCTTTACACCTTATGTTGTGAATAGAAAATTTTAAAAATAAATTTGAGGTTGTATATTTTTAATGGAAATAGTTTTTATAACAACTGTTTCAAAAAAATAAATCCAGGGCTCTGTCTGATTTGGAAAAACAACTGCTGTTTAAAAGGTGAATGTTGTTTGCAGCCCTGCTAGATCCTTTTTCTTTTGTTTATTAAGAAATCAATTTTCCCTGACCATGTTTCTTAAAAAAATAAATAAATTCTGATAACTGCAGAGTTTACTTTCCAAAAGGTCATTTTTCATGAAACAAATGAATTCAGATTTGATTCATTCTCCTGCATATTTGATAAAAGTGTGGAGACGAGTTCCCTTGACTTGTGAAGCTTAAGATTTCGTGTGATTTACACAGAATATTGTGTAATCCAGGGAAACTAGAAGCATCTAGGTCAAATTGTGTAAATTTAAAATCATCCTGCTCAAAACAGTTAATTAGCTCAAGCATGAGTTTCTTGGATCAAAATGACCTCCTCGCATAAGTGAAAATTTGCTACAACTGATATTCACTAGAATTGCATTTGAACTTGATTTTTTCCTCCATTGAGTGCAGGGTTGAAAGAACAGGTACTCTTGATTAAATTAAAGAAACCGATATTCTTGCTTGTTTTCAACTTCTGCAGCTTCACTTGAACTGAAAATTTTCCTTCTAGAGTCGAATGGTTTATGCTGTGCACATCGAGGTTCTGTCTCCCTTGAATGTTGTGCTTCTATAGTCTATGGTTAATGGCCAAGTTTGTCTTTTTGTATCTTGTTGAAAAATGATAGGATTGCTTAGACTAACATCAGTTGCATTTAATTTTTAGATATTTGCAAAACATATGCAACGAGTTAGGGAGGCTTATGCTTTGTAGTAATGGTGCTGAAGCTGGCTGAATTTGTGTCCCTGTGTGCTAAACTATGCCTGCTGACACAGCAAGAGCCTACTGATCAGAATGTTTTGGTTCCTTACATTGTCCATGTCATAAGAACAGTTTATTCCTTTTTCACATACAGCATTGATCTTATCTTCCATATTCTAGGATTAGGAAGATGTCCTTTAGAAAACTCTCTAAACCCTTTTTTCTCCAGCTTTCTTATGCTCTTGTATGTTCATCTACGTCGCAGGTATGGACAAAAATACTGAAGCAAAAAGCCCCACTACCATCCAGTCTTTACCAGAGCAGACCAAGCAAAAGCTGGCAGTAACCGCAGCTGAAAAATCTGGGAGATGTGGTGGGGTTTCAACAGACAATCCATCCAAGAACCTCACAGTCGCAGAAGAGGGTTTGAAGGAAACAGCACGGAACGTGATGAGGGATATGCCTTGCGTCTCTGCGAAAGGAGATGGCCCGAACGGGAAGAGAATAGAGGGTTTCCTTTACCGGTATAGGAAGGGGGAGGATGTGAGAATAGTATGTGTTTGCCATGGCAGTTTCCTTTCTCCGGCCGAGTTTGTGAAGCATGCTGGTGGTGGTGATGTTGCACATCCCCTAAGGCATATAGTTGTAAACACCTCTTCCTTCTTGTAGTGTTCCAATCCTTTTTTAAGTGCTAATGTGTGAAAAGGAGAAGACTGTTCTTGTTTATTGGCCATTTTTCTTCTTTCTCTACTGTTTTGCTGGACTGGGCACTTGTATTGAATTCAGTACATTTAGTCCTTTAGATGGAAAGCAAAGATGATTATTAAGCTTGGAATTTTTGTGTAGGATGCCTAGGATTTGACTTTCAAGGAGTGAGACGGGATACAAGTAGGAAACTTTTTATCTTTAATTGTGTAGCTGAGGCTTGTGGTATCTCAATGGGCTATTAAAAAGATAAAAGCAGCAGACCCTAACACTGTTAAAAAGCTCCTGCATGCATGGTCTAGATGCATGACAAGTCAGTGTCCGACTGTACGGCTTCTCATCATCCACCAAAACCAGAACACAGGGAGAGGGGGAGGGAGAGGGAGAGGGAGAGGGAGTTGTAGGTGCGAGGGAAAAAGCGGGAGAATGAATAAAATGATACCTTCAATTTTAGAAACACTTCAAAAAAAAATAGTGTTTACATCAAGATATTTTATACTTAAATTTTTATTTGTATTCACTTAAAAAAATCAAATATAATTTTATATTATATTTTATTTAAATAAAAAATTCTGAAGGTTTCAATTTTATATTTTCAAACACAAAATTAATGTTTTTGAAAATGTCATGGCATTAAGTTGTCGCATTTGCATTTGTTAGGTATTAGAATTTGTTGATACAGACATTTTTGGACCTATTTAGTGGTGAAAAACACTATTTACTATTTATTTCTATTTCTTCGATGAATTGTAAAAAATTTCACTTTAAGTTTTTAAGATTCATACTAGAAAAGTAAAAAAAAAAGTTCATTTAGTTCTACAAGCAATATTTTTTTATTAAATCATAAAAAATAAAAAATAGAAAAAGATAGTTTGTTTTTAAATTTTTTTAAAGATTTAAATAAATAAATATTTGAGACAATGGATTTTTAAACTTGAATTTGAATTCGTCCGAAGTTGAAAGACATTTAATATAATTTTATATTTTATTTTGTCACAATCCAAACAAGTTAAAACTCAAGATTTACGTCTCTTGCTCTCGAAAAAAATTAGAAATCTAGAAAATAATAAAATGATTTTTCAACTTTAAGAACATATATATTTTAAAATTTTTAAGTTTCAAATCATAACAAAGAAGGCAACTTATTTTTCCATTTATAAAGATTTAAATAAGGTAATATTTGAAATTATAAATTTTGCGACTTGGATTTTTCAATTTTCTAAAGATTTAAGTAAGATAAACTTAGGATAATAGATTTCGAAACTTGGATTTGAAAGAAGTTTTATATAATTTTACATTATTTTGTCACAATATACATTGTTGCGATTATCTTCACATCTACTACAGTGATTTGTAGGTCAGGCTAATTTGTGAACCATTTCAAAATTTGGGTAAGTTAATTATTTTAAGATTTATAAGGTATTTGGTATTTTGGGTTGAGGAAAGGTGTTAGATAGATTTATACTGAAGTTTGTTGAGGGAAAAATGTTAATTTCAGGGTGTTGTACTGGGAACACTACAGGCGTAGGATTGAGTGTTTTGCGGGCTTCTCAGTAAGTCAGGTAAGGGGATAAATTAAGTCAGTTTATTTTTATGAAAATTTATTGTTTTAAAACAGCATGTATTTACAGTAATTATGTATATTATATCAGAATATTTGGGAATACTGATGTTGAACAGTAAAAACAGTTTTAAATTATTTGATCAGAAATATATTCAGCTTAAGTATTTAGTTTAATATTATTTAAAATTGTGTGGCATGAGTACCATTTTACAAATATTATGTTATGGCGGATTTTCAGTAAAAGCATGTTTACAATAGTTTTTCAGGAAAACCATAAATAATACGGGAAATTACGGTTTCACGACTTTATGATAAATAGTACAAATTTCAGTTCAGTATGCTATAATATGCTCGGCACAAAGCTGTGATTGATAGCTGACGCAAGACCATAATTATGTATGTTATTTGGCGTAAGGCTATAATTATGTATGCTATTCGGCGTAAGGCCGTGATTATGTATAATATGTCAGAATTCAGAAAAATGCTATCAATCTAGTTTCATGTTAAAACAGTATATGTAAACATATTATATGTTATTAGAACCTGGATGGTTTAGTTTAGATCAATATTTAGGGCTCAGTACTGTAGCTATACACTTCAGTTCAAACTAGTGCTACCACACTTGCCAATAGAGAGTGTGGGAGATGGATAGTCGATGTGCTTCAGTGTAGTATTGTAGACGTCCCCTTGGCAGTCCGAACTAGAGTGGGGCGGGCCCATCGTACTTACAGACACATTTGACTTGGTAGTGGTCAGCTAGCCATTGTTAGGTCCCATCTTTGGGTTTCACAACCCAGTCATGGGGGGTAATACATGACATCAGCTAACTATCCATCTTGAGTAATATTTCAGTACTATCAGTTATAGCCGATGATTTCATAATAACTGTAATTTAGTATGATTTAACATGATTATGATTATGTATGTTTTATCTAGTATTATATCACCAGTTTTTATTTAGACATGTGTTATGTATTGTTTATCTATTATAGTACGAATATACTCACATCGCCACATAACTGATATTAGTTTATTCCTCTTACTAAGAGGTGTCTCACCCCAGCTTACAAAACATTTCAGGGAATCCAATTAGACAGGCGAACCGAGTTTCGCTTCAGTAGAGGCAGTTTATATTACCCAGGTGGGAGGGTGAGTTGCTGAGCTAGGGTTAGATGGTTTTTGGATTATAATCCTAGTTTTACCCTCTTGATCTTTTTGGGATGTATATATACATATATATTTGACATATTAGTAGCACTCTTGTATTGTAACTGTTGGATGATATGTATGTAATTTATATTTTCTGCTGCTTAGGTGTCCGCTGTCTATGATAGGTGTATTCCCGGCACCTACGGGTTTGGGTTGATTTTGTCATATTGGTATCAGGGTTATTATTATGAATTATATTTATGTACGTGAGGAAAAAAAATTTATGGTAAAATAAGGAAGCCGTTACAATTACAGGACATCACCCTATTAAACTCATTTACATCTAGCATACAAAATAGTAAGTTCATTGCAATAGCATTTATTTGCACATATTTCTAGTCTTCTTCTATATATTCATTTTCAGTCTTAGGAACATTTACCTTATCAACTACTTTCACGGAAACATGGTTTCCCTTAGAAACTATTTTCCATACTTTTCCAATCTACATTTAACAGGTATATACTCATCCTATGTTTCCAGTAAGTGTAATTTACACCACAGAAAATTGGTGGTCTAGTGGATGAGTGTCCCTCACCGAATGGAGTTACACCGATGTGCTCCATGTGATCATTTTACAAAAATAATGATTATGTCTATGTAAACCTTGCTCTGATACCAAATGTGAATTCAGGTGTAATCCCAAGAGGGGGAAAGTTGGGTATTTTGAAAATATTTAATTTTACTTCATCAATCAATCCCTAATTTAAGATTTAACACAGACTGTAATGACCCAAAAATTACACCATTTAAAAAAAAAAAATAATTTACCCTGATACCTTTGCTAGAGCATCTCAGGCCCCAGATGGCATTGAGATATTTCTATGCATACTGGACATACCTAAGCAGCGGACAACATAAAAATTATACAACCATAAATACATACAATACCAGAATCCAGTATTTCCCAAATCACAGTTACATTTTCACATCTCACAACAGTACCATCATCCCAAAAACACAACCTTTTGAACACACTTACCCTATAAATAGGGCAATCAATGGGTCACTATATCTGCGTGCCTGATCTGCTTGCCTAACTGGTTCACCTGAAAAATGTTAAAGTAATAGGATGAGTCGATGCTCAATAAGTGGAAATATGCTATTACTAGTGTGTGGAAACCAAGTTGTATAACTATTACAATAACATCTGAAACTGTATAAGTTGATAAATTAGTAAAAATATATCTTACATTTGTCGCAGTTTAAAATATAACTGTATCATCTGAATTTTTCTACCTTTCATACTTCTAATATCATTATATATATTATCAATTGCTGTAAAAATTATATACGTATACATAACTATGATTTTTCCCTGAAAATTTGTATGTCATGATTTGACCCCTCATGACAGGGTTGTGCAGCCCGTAGGTGGGACTTAACTCTAGTTGGCCCACAAGGTAAGTCACTGTACTCTACCCGTCCTTAGTCCGGCCAAACTGCATCCTTTCCTAGGCACGGAACTAGACTGCTATCTAGTCAAACTGGACCCTCTTAACCCAGAAACTAGGGACCTGCATCCACTCCAGGCGTGGTTGACGGTACGCACACACTATCTGAGATATGTGGTTGCACTCTATTCTATAAATAGCAACAGTACCGTGCTCTGATAACTGTATCTGTTCGTAATATTTTCTCAGGGATCTGTTACTATATATATATACTACTATAATTATCTTACTGTTTTCATCATGTTTCCAAAATAACCATAACACTATAATTCTGTAGTGGAAATACTGTATATCTGAATAACATAATTGTAGCATTTGATTACTATAACTGTATGTCTTTCTATATAATCTGTTTGTATAATATGTATAATTTGAGTGTTATGGTATTAGGAAACATGACATTCTGTAATTATTGTAACATACTAATCTGAATAAAATCTGTAATACTTGTCTAATAAATATCTGTTTATATCTATCTATATCTGGATATACTGTAAATCATGATATGTTGGAAAAAGCTATATAATTTCTATATCATGTAAATATCTACTCAGGCCATACAAACATTAAAACTCACATTCTATGTAACTGGATAATAAACTGATATATATAAATCTACATAGAATTTCTGAAAACTTTGTTAAAAACTCCAAGCATAGCATATTTTCCTTGATTTCTGCAAAAGCCCTCTATTGTGTGTTAGCTTTGGTGTATTCCCAAGAGGAGGGAGGGAGGGGGGTGAATTGGAATTTTAAAATTTATTCCTAAATTTAGCTAATCTAACAGCATTATATTCGCAACCCAGGGTCTTTCTATTCAGTTCCAAATGCGCAGATAAATATAATGTTCGAAAATTAAATCATGCGCGACATTTAAAATATAACATACACGTGCGATAAATAAATTACGGAAAAGTAAAATGCACTGTTGACCTTATAGGTCACGCTCGGTTTTGATAATGACAAATACTCTTGTATTTGATGAATATCTAGTTTTTGTGCAGGTCAACATTAGAAGATACATTGACGGCATGAAGAGAAAGTGAAGTTGAAGACCAAATCTCCTTTTGTAATGCATTTCATATCTATTTGGTTTGTAATAGTAATTAGGATATTTGGTTTGTAATAAGCTCACACACATCACATGTTTGATTTATTTTATAAGCTTAAACCAGACGCGAACTAAAAGTGACCTTAGAAAGACCTTAGGGTTTTCCCTTCGGTCGACCGACACCGGACTTTTTCGGTGTCTTGAAATTGGACCCTAAGTGACCCTAGGACACACACATTTACACATATATTTGTTAGGCACCTGAATAGGGTTTGTATGTGTCAAAATGGGACCGAAATGCGCACTTGGTGCACTTTCGATCGACCGAACTAGGCAGTTCATTCTGCCCTAGTTGACCAAAGTGGGCCTGGGTCAACTAATTGACCAAGGTCCTAGTTGACTGAACCAGAATAGTTCAAAAAGCCCCAGTCGATCGAAACCCTCTCTGGTCAACATTTTGACCACCTGGTCGACCGAACCAGGTAGTTCAAGAAGCCCTGGTCGACCGAAACCCCTTGGGGTTAAAAGTTTGACCATATGGTCGACCGAGATAGAAATGAACTCCAACTACCTGGTTGATTGAGGGTCCTCGAGAGAAATCCCAATGGTTTGGTCAACCGAACCAGCATGTTCAAAATGGCCTGGTCGACCGAACCTCGGAAAATTGAGAAATCGCCTTCTCCTGGTCGACCGAGCCCTCAGTTCAAAAGTCCCCTAGTCAACTGAACCATATGAGACTTGGTCGACCGAACCTATTCTGGTCGACCGGACCTCTCGGTTTGCACCTAATTTTTTTATCGCAGTTAAAATTTCTAAATAGGGTTAAAATGTTTTAAACATCATTAAAAATTTTCTAACAAACCCATCGGTCAAAAACTTCGGTATGTCTATATATACTCCTTTATTTTGGAGAATTAAGAATCGATTAACAAAAATAGAAAATCAAATTCTCTCTCAAGCAAAATATTTCTCATTGCTCATACTCTTCCAAATACACTCTAGCTTACCTTCAAAAGTTGTTAAATCATCTGTAAGTGTTCTTGAGTGTTTAGATTGAAAGGTTTGCTTTTTCTTTGCTGTGAGATTGTTTCATTTTGTTGAGAGCCAAACCCAAAAGGATTTTTAGGGGACTTTGCTGATAAGTTCATCCTAAGAAGACTTTACTAGATCTTCTAAGAGTGCATATTCGTTGCAACATCTTGAGAAGTTCACATTTGCTTTTGGTTGCGAAATATTTTCAAAATCATTTACAAATATCTTTTGCTCTTTATTTTGAAAACCATTTGAGGAGATATTTGTTTTTGAGGTGAAATATCTTTGTTGTAATATTTATTCACTCATATATTTTTGCTAAAAACAAAGATCATATATATTTTGCAAGTCCAAGCATATACATATTTATGTGATTGAGATATTCTACTGATCGATACTCTTGAGGCTTGCTTGATATTTTGTGTGAGCATGTTTGATTGAATATCTTGAAATACACAAATTGTCGTTGACACTCTCACGTACGTACTACACTGATAGAAAATATATTTGAGAGTTGAACTATGTAGACCACATTGAGCTTACATTTTAAATCGTCTGTGGTGTTTGTGATTGTGCGCATTTGGAATACAAATCTGATTTACATGAAAGCACCCTTATACTGTACCTTTTGTTTGTATATCTGAGAGATTCTAGGCGTGGCCTGAGGGGGCTGTAATCCAGCCCGGTAAGGATTGTGGTAAAGGTTGAGGTCAGCCCTATGTTAATTTGACTTGGTTTGTGTAGGTGCCGCTCCACTCGTTTAAGTGAGCAAGTTATTGTGATAATCCTTGTGTTGGTTAACCAGGGCGGGGATGTAGGAAGTTGGTCGAACCTTGATAACATATCTGTGTGTTACTCTGTTCATTACTGCTTTCTGGTGCATGTGTAATTGATTAAACTGCTTTAATTAACTTCTAATATCAATTGCACTAGATTGACTATAAGGTTGTGAAGATACTATTGTTAGGAGGAACACTTAGGGGTTAGAAATTTAAAAATACCAATTCACCCCCCCTATTGGGATCACAGTAAAGCTAACAATTGGTATCAGAGCCACATAGCATAGACTAGTTGTTATTTTGCAAAAAAGATCACATATGGCTCATAGCTCCGTGACCCCTTTCCCCGAGGGACCATCTTCCACACAACCTCCTATTTTCTGTGGTGCTAGTTACACCTTCTGAAAACAGAGGATGCGCATCTACCTTCAGAATACTGATTGGAAGGTGTGGAGGATTGTCTCTAAGGGAAACTTCATTCTTATGAAAACTGAGGGTGCAGCTAGGGTTCCTAAGACTGAGGATGAATATGATGATGATGATATGAAAGATGTTAGTCTTAATGCCACTGCCATGAATATTTTATACTGTAGTCTTGATGTAAATGAATTTAACAGGATTATGACATGCTCTACTACTAAGGAAATATGGGATAAGTTAGAGGTCACATATGAGGGTACTAGAGATGTGAAAGACAGTAGGATAGATATGTTGACTAGTGAGTATAAGGCCTTTAGGATGAATGTAGGTAAGTCCATTCAGAGCATGTACACTAGATTCACACACATCATAAACTCACTGCATGCATTAGGAAAGACCTATCCCACATATGAGATGATCAGGAAGATCCTTAGAGGCTTACCCCCTGTTTGGGAAGCCAAGGCTACGGCCATTGCTGAGGGTAGAGACCTTAAGGCCATGAGCTTAGATGAACTGATAGGTTCCTTGATCACTTATGAACTGTCCACAAATGAAAGACTTAATGAGCATAACAGAGCCAAGAAAGTGACTGCACTAAAAGCATCTAATGACACATCTAGTGAATATGGTGAATCTGACACTGATGATGAAATGGTCATGCTAACCAAAAAGTTTAGCAGATTTTTTAGGAAGAACAGGAAGCCATTTAAAAAATACAGAGACTCCACTAATGAGAAGGGTGAGTCCAGTAAAAGAAAGGAAAAATCAAATGCTCCTACGTGCTACAACTGTAACAAAGTGGGGCACATCAAACCTGACTGCCGACTGCTGAAAAAGGAGGCTAAGAAAAAGAAGAAAGCAATGAAGGTTGGGACTTCATGGGACCAATTCAGCAGCAGTGACTCGGATTCAGATCATAGTGACACGGAGGTCGCTAGTCTATGCTTGATGGCACACGAGGATGAGGTATTGTCTTCTTGTTCATCATCTTCTTATTATTTATCTGATGATTATGATTCTAACAGCATGCCTACATTTAGAGAATTACAATTTGAATATATTCGTGTTTCAAAATTGCTAGGCAAAATGACCAAAGAGAATAATGATTTGAAAAAGAAATGTGAAAATTGGTCAAAATTGTTTAATATGGCAAAAAACCTCTCATGCCTCTATTTTAAAAGGAAAGGATACTACTATTATTGAGCTTGAGAGGAAATTGGAGGATAGCTCCAAAATTATTTTTAAATTCACCAAGGGCAATGAAAATTTTGAAAAATTACTTGGTGCCCAAAGAAACTCCTTAAGTAAAGAGGGTCTTGGTTTTAATGGCATTGAAAATGTTAGACGACCTGGTCTTTACCTAGGACACTTTACACGTGAGTCAAAATCTTATATTCCTCCTAAAGAACCTAAGTGTAGATTGAAATGTTTTAAATGTAAACAGATTGGTCACATTCAATTTGATTGTCCACTTAGGAATAAGCATGCTAGAATCAGGAAGGTATGGGTAGTTAAGGGAGATCCTGCTACTAACCCCCATGGACCCAATAAAAATTTGGGGACCAGCATTAGTCACTTAGCTTATTTTTCATGTATGCCTAAGATCATCCTCCTCCAAGGACCGGTGATACTTAGATAGTGGATGCTCACGACACATGACCGGTGACAAGGGTATATTCACTTCAATTGTTCCCAAGGATGGAGGCTATGTGACATTTGGCGACAATGCCAAAGGACGCATCATTAGGGTAGGTAAGGTTTGTAAGGATTCCTCTCCTATTATTGATAATGTTTTGTTGGTTGATGGATTGAAACATAATCTGCTTAGCATAAGTCAATTGTGTGACATATGATATAAAGTATCTTTTGAAAATGACAAATGCATAGTAGAAAATAAAACAGACCACAAAGTGCTTTTTACTGCTAACATACATGAAAATGTTTATACTACCTCTCTTGATAATCTAGCATTACAAAAAGTGACATGTTTTTCTGCTATAAATGAAGCTAGTTGGTTATGGCATAGGCGTTTAGGGCATGCTAGCATGGATTTATTGTCTAAACTTGTTAGAAAAGAATTGGTTAAAGGTTTGTCTAAAATGTCTTTTGTAAAGGATAAAATCTGTGATGCATGTCAAATGGGTAAGCAAACAAAATCTAGTTTTAAGAAAAAGAAATTCATATCTACTACTAGACCATTGGAGTTGCTTCACCTAGATTTATTTGGACCTAATTCTGTGCAAAGTCTTGGTGGTAAATCTTATGCTTTTTTAATTGGGGATGACTTTTCTAGATTCACATGGGTATTGTTTCTTGCACATAAAAATGAATCATGTGAATAATTTACCAAACTTTGCAGTAGAATTCAAAATCAAAAAGGATACAAAATCACTCACATAAGAAGTGATAGAGGCACAGAATTCAAAAATGAAAGCATAGAAAAATACTGTGACTTAGAGGACATATCACATAACTTCTCTGCACCTAGGACACCTCAACAAAACGGTGTAGTAGAAAGAAAGAATAGGTCACTGCAAGAAATGGAGAGCTATGTTGAATGAGCATAACTTACCTAAATATTTTTGGGCTGAGGCTATTAATACTGCATGCTATGCTATGAATAGTTTGTTGATTAGACCATCAATTAATAAAATCTCTTATGAATTGTGGAACAACCATAAGTCTAATATTTCCTATTTTTATGTGTTTAATTGTAAATGCTTTATGCTTAGAGATAATGAGCATCTAGGAAAATTTGACTCAAAATCGGATGAAGGCATCTTCCTAGGTTATGCACTTAACAGTAAAGCATATAGAGTTTTCAATAAAAGAACCTTTACTGTGATTGAATCTATTCATGTTGTGTTTGATGAGTCTAATCTATTTTCTAATAAAGATGATAAAGATGATATTGATATTAGAAAATTCTTAGAGAAAATGTTAATTGAAAATAATGCAAGTGAAAATCAAGAAGAAAATGAAAAATCACTTGAAGATAATGAAAATGGAAATCGGGAGTTGCCTAGAGATTGGAAATACATTAGAAGTCATCCTATAGATCAAATCATAGGTGAACCATCCCGTGGTGTAGCCACAAGATCCTCCTTGAGAAATATAGTGAATCATTCCGCTTTCTTATCCCAAGATGAACCTAAAAATATTAAAGAAGTCATAGAAGATGAGTCTTGGGTGATGTCCATGTAAGAAGAACTTAATCAATTTGAAAGAAGCAAAGTGTGGACCTTAGTTCCTCGGACTAATCAGCACAACATCATTGGAACTAAATGGGTATATAGAAACAAGAAAGATGAGAATGGGGTAGTAACTAAGAATAAAGTTAGACTAGTTGCCCAAGGGTATAACCAACAGGAAGGGATTGACTTTGATGAAACATATGCTCCTGTTGCTAGATTAGAAGCCATTCGTATGCTACTTGCCTTTGCTGCTTTTAAAAATTTTAAATTGTATCAAATGGATGTTAAATGCGCTTTTCTAAATGGTTACATAAATGAAGAGGTATACGTAGAACAACCACCCGGTTTTGAAAATCATAAATATCCTGATCATGTTTATTGGTTATCTAAAGCCTTGTATGGATTGAAACAAGCTCCTAGAGCTTGGTATGAGAGGCTTAGTGGTTTTCTACTAGAAAATGGGTTTACCCGTGGCGAAATTGACACTACACGCTTCATCAAATCCAAAAATGATGATGTGCTCCTTGTTCAAATCTATGTGGACGATATCATTTTTGGAGCAACTAATGACGAGTTGTGTAATGAGTTTGCCAAATGCATGCAAATTGAGTTTGAAATGAGCATGATGGGTGAACTTAGTTTCTTCTTAGGTCTACAAATCAAGCAAGCTAATCATGGAACTTTCATATGCCAATCTAAATACATTAGGGGCTTGCTAAAGAAATTTAATATGGAAGATTGTAAAATTCTTGGCACACCTATGAAATCTTCCATAAAGCTTGATAAAGATGAGCAAGGAATCCCTATTGACGTAAAATTATATCATGGCATGTTTGGAAGTCTCCTATATCTCATTGCTAGTAGGCCTGATATTATGTTTAGTGTATGTATGTGTGCTAGGTTTTAGGCTACTCCTAAGGAATCTCATCTAAAAGTTGTTTAAAATCCTTAGGTATCTAGTTGGGACTATTGAATTAGGATTGTGGTACCCTAAGCATACAACCTTTGAGATTGTTAGTTACACTGATGTTGACTTTGCCGGTAGTAAGGTAGACAGAAAAAGCACTAGCGGCACTTGTCACTACTTAGAACAATTTCTTGTTTCTTGGTTCTCCAAGAAACAAAACTCAGTTGCCTTATCCACAACCGAAACTGAATATATTGCGGCTGGAAGTTGTTGTGCCCAAACTCTTTATATGAAACAACAACTTTTAGATTTTGGATTGCACTATGAAACAATACCGATTAAATGTGATAATACTAGTGCAATCAACATCTCTAAAAATCCTATCTCACATTCACGAACTAAACACATTGAGATTAGACATCATTTTCTTCGTGATCATGTGCAAAAAGGAGATGTGGCTCTTGAGTTTGTATGTACTAATGAATAGTGGGCCGACATATTCACTAAATCACTACTTGAGGATAGGTTCATACATATTAGACGTGATTTAGGCTTAATGCATAGTAGAGAAGCTTCATAAACCTAAATGTCTCATATCTTGCATAATTTTAGGGGGAGCTCTCTCATAGGAACTTTCCAAGTCTTAGCAACTAGTTCCATTGTTGACTTATCCTCGTGCTTTAGACTTTGTGAAAGTTGATTATTGACTATGTACACAGTTCATATTTCCATTGTATGCTTACATTGCTTCTCATTTGTGCTACACAATTTGTCCAATTCATGTTCATATTGATATTTTATTTGCTGTAATTGGACCTTACTGAACTGTTTGAGTAGTTATGGATAAATTGCTAGGAAATTTTAAACTCAAACAGGTCCTGTTTATACAGGATGTCTTTTGGAAAGTACGATTTACAAACAACACTCTGCCGAAATTTTTCAAAAAAATCTTTCCAAAATTTATCATGCATAAATATAGTAATCACCCATTGCCTAGGATTTTAATTCAAATAACCCTTTTTGCTGTTGCCAAAAGGGGAGATGGAAATGGAAAGAGGCAAAAATAATGGGTAGAACTTTTATTTAAAAATACATTGGATGCATATTGTGAGGGGGAGCCTTTTTGGGCTTAACCCTATATTTTGCCAATCGTATTTGTCATCATCAAAAAGGGGGAGAATGTTGACCTTATAGGTCACGCCTGGTTTTGATAATGACAAATACTCTTGTATTTGATGAATATCTAGTTCTTGGGCAGGTCAACATTAGCAGATACATTGACGGCATGAAGAGAAAGTGAAGTTGAAGACAAAATCTCCTTTTGTAATGCATTTCATATCTATTTGGTCTGTAATAGTAATTAGGACATTTGGTTTGTAATAACCTCACACACATCACATGTATGATTTATTTTGTAAGCTCAAACCAGATGTGAACTAAAAGTGACCTTAGAAAGACCTTAGGGTTTTCCCTTCGGTCGACCGACACCGGACTTTTTTGGTGTCTTGAAATTGGACCCCAAGTGACCCTAGGACACATACATTTACATATATATTTGTTAGGCACTTGAATAGGGTTTGTATGTCTCAAAATGGGACCGAAATGCACACTTGGTGCACTTTCGGTTGACTGAACCAGGCATTTCATTCAGCCTTGGTTGACCGAACCGGGCCTAGGTCAATTAATTGACCAAGGTCTTGGTCGACCGAACCAAAATAGTTCATAAAGCCCTAGTCGACCGAAACCCTCTCTAGTCAACATTTTGACCGCCTGGTCGACCGAAACTCCTTGGGGTCAAAAGTTTGACCATCTGGTCGACCGAGACAGAAATGAACTCCAACTACCTGGTAGACCGAGGGTCCTTGGGAGAAATCCCAGCGGTATGGTCGACCGAACCAGCATGTTCAAAATGGTCTGGTTGACTGAACATCAAAAAATTGAGAAATCGCCTTCTCCTAGTCGACCGAGTCCTCAGTTCAAAAGTCCCTTACTCGACCGAACCATATGAGACTTGGTCTACCGAACCTATTCTGGTCGACCGAACCTCTCAGTTTGCACCTAATTTTTTTAACGCTGTTAAAATTTCTAAACAGGGTTAAAATGTTTTAAACAACATTAAAAATTTTCTAACAAACCCTAATAGGTCCCCGACAGTCAAAAACTTCGGTATGTCTATATATACTCCTTCATTTTGGAGAATTAAGAATCAATTAACAAAAATAGAAAATCAAATTCTCTCTCAAGCAAAATATTTCTCATTGCTCATACTCTTCCAAATACACTCTAGCTTACCTTCAAAAGTTGTTAAATCATATGTAAGTGTTCTTGAGTGTTTAGATTGAAAGGTTTGCTCTCTCTTTGCTATGAGATTGTTTCATTTTGTTGAGAGCCAAACCCAAAAGGATTAGGGGACTTTGTTGATAAGTTCATCCTAAGAAGACTTTACTAGATCTTCTAAGAGTGCATATTCGTTGCAACATCTTGAGAAGTTCGCATTTGCTTTTGGTTGCGAAATATTTTCAAAATCATTTACAAATATCTTTTGTTCTTTATTTTGAAAACCATTTGAGGAGATATTTGTTTTTGAGGTGAAACATCTTTGTTGTAATATTTATTCACTCATATATTTTTGCTAAAAACAAAGATCATATATATTTTGCAAGTCCAAGCATATACATATTTATGTGATTGAGATATTCTACTGATCGATACTCTTGAGGCTTGCTTGATATTTTGTGTGAGCACGTTTGATTGAATATCTTGAAATACACAGATTGTCGTTGACACTCTCACTTACGTACTACACTGATAGAAAATATATTTGAGAGTTGAACTATGTAGACCACACTGAGCTTACATTTTAAATCGTCTGTGGTGTTTGTGATTGTGCGCATTTGGGGTACAAATCTTCTTTACGTGAAAGCACCCTTATACTGTACCTTTTGTTTGTATATCTGAGAGATTCCAGGCGTGGCCTGAGGAGGCTGTAATCCAGCCCGGTAAGGATTGTGGTAAAGGTTGAGGTCAGCCCTGTGTTAATTTGACCTGGTTTGTATAGGGACCGCTCTATCCATTTAAGTAAGCAAGTTATTGTGATAATCCTTGTGCTGGTTAGCCAACGCGGGGACGTAGGAAGTTTGTCGAACCTCGATAACATATCTGTGTGTTACCCTGTTCATTACTGCTTTCTGGTGCATGTGTAATTGATTAAATTGATTTAATTAACTTCTGATATCACTTGCACTAGATTGACTATAGGGTTGTGAACATACTGCTGTTAGGAGGAACACCTAGGGAATAGAAATTTAAAAATACCAATTCACCCTCCTATTGGGATAATGGTAAAGCTAACATGTACACACGATATGTTATCGGGGTTCGGCCAACTGCGCCTACATCCCCGCCTCTAGCTCGCAAGCCCAAGAATTTCACTAATGGCTCACTGAACGGTGGAGCGGCACCAGTTACAAACAGGTCAATTCAAAGGGTTGACCTCAACCAACACGCCTTACCAGGATAATGCACCTAACTTTCCTAACCAGGTCTAAGCCAGTCCGGGACTATTTTACCAGGGCTAGTTTCCCTCTTCCGGCCTATGCCTGGAATACAACGAATGAAATAAAATTTTGCTTACAAATAAAGTGCTTCTTACACTAAGCAAGTTTGCACCAATATGCTCAATCAAATAATGCACTCACATATGATAGGATATTAAGCTTAAGTGAGATTTTTTTAACTCAAGTGTTAACTCTCAATCAAATGTATATCAATGTACGTGTGTGAGAGTGAGACTTTTGATATCAAGCTAATATGCTTCTTGTGGGAACAATCTAATAGTCTCAACAACCCTAAATAGATATCACAAAAATATTTCTCAAATATTACGTATAGTAGATAATAGGGTTTATAAGGTTGCTAAAGATGTTATCGTCAAAGCACAAATCAAGCTTATGATACTTGCAATGAGGATGCAAGATCTTAAGCCACACAAGGGCTTTTGGCAATCAAATATTTATGAATGAAATACTATGGGAAAAACCTTAAGCAACTCTCCAAAAATCAATACACAATAAAATAAAAACTAGGGAAAGTTTAACCTATGCAAAGAGTATAAAGAATACTACCTTCCCTCAAGATAAATAATTAGACGCGTATAGGAGGTAGATTTTTGCAATAATTTGAGGAAATATGAAAATATAGAGATTTGGATAAAAATATTTTCAAAGAATTTTTCCTAATCTCAATTCCTATTTTGTGCTTAATCTTAGCAAATGAGGGGCTATATAAAGAAGTGAGAAGAATTATAGTCGTTGGGGACATATAGGGTATTATTAATATTGTTTTAAAACATTTTAACACAATTAACCTTGTCTAAAAACGTTAACCGCGGTAAAAATATTATGGCAACCCAAGAGCACTGGTCGACCGAAGCAAGGTTTGTTTGACCGAGTTGTGTACGTTCGGTCGACCGGGCATAAATTGAACTGGAAGTTTGATCGACTAGAAAATCGGGTTCCAAGGTGATTTTTCTTTTCTACGCGGTTCGGTTGACCGGGAGGTTTTGAACTGAGTAGTTTGGTCGACCGGAGCGTTGAGTTCTCCCACGTGTGAACTCGGTCGACCAGGTGATTGACATACAATTTAGGCTCGGTCGACCGTATGGCCAAATGTTGACTTTAAGGAAGTTCGGTCGACCGTATGGCCAAATGTGTATGTATGAGTGTCCTAGGGTCATTCTAGGCCTTTTTGAGGACACCGAAAAAATCCGGTGTCGGTCGACTGTACGGTCATTTTGTTTCCCTATGGTCATTTGAGCTTATCTGTCCTATCATGCATGAAATGCATTAATTATTACAAGCCATATAAGATTACTGACCCAAATGATAGATATAAAAACATAATACAACTTGAAATATAAATCGGTCTTCATGCGCGGCTCCTTTGCAATTTCATGGAATACGCCGGGATATGCTCGTTAAGGTGCTCTTACGACTTCCACCTCTCATTTGTCAACCATGCTTAGAAATATACACTTGTTCACACACTTAGCACACAGATGAGATACTGTATTTTGTCATAATCAAAATAGGAGACAGACTCAAAAAGTCAACAATCTCCCCCTTTTTGATGATGACAAACATAGAAGCAAAATATGGGTTCGTATGGCAAGGCACCCCTTAATAGTATGCACAGATACAAAATGATATTCAATAAAGTTTACAGACAAGCATGAAGACATCAAAATGATTCAAGTTGTTCAATTTAAGTACAATTATCATTTTCCATTTTGAATAACAAAAGGTCAAGGAGAAATTAATTTTGCTTTTATAAAACATCTCCGCCTTTTGTCATCAGCAAAAGGGCATGTAAAAAATACATTTATTTTTTTTTTAAATATAGCAATTAAGCACACACACAGTATAACTGGTCATTAACAATTAAAATAACATAACAAACATGATTAGACCATAAATATGCGCAAATCATTTCAATTCAAATGTTTCATAAGACCCGTGAAATATTTTAGTTCAAAACACATGGCATATGAAAGCCAATAGAAATTTTGAGTATAAAAATAGTCTAACTAGTTCGCATGTATTTTTATGTGAAGTTACTGAACCAGTTATGCAATTTTATAACTTATATGTATATAATAATAATAATGAGGCAAGAGAAAAAGTTTGAGTTTTGAAAATAATTCTTGCCATAAAGTATTACAATATATATATATATATGTATATATATAAATATATATCCCCCTTATGATGTTTGCTTAAAAAAAAATTGGTGGTTGCTTGCTGAAAAGGAAACTTTAAAGATCAAGCTAGCACCAATTTTCTGGTTTGTCAATTACGCACATACAAGAATATGAGAAAACCACAACCATAATGATCCGAAAGATTTAATAAATACATGCAAGATCATATGGCAAACACAAACATTTGTGGCAATATAACCATGCTTCAGATTATGATTTTTAATTAAATCATTTCATTCAATCACATGCCACACTTAATTCAATAACATATTTAAGTTAACAAGTTTGTGAGCATAATATGATAGATATTTTAGTTTTAGATGCTCCCTATCAATCTGAATACATGCTTAGACACTATTAGCTACTTATACTGATATTAATTATGAGAATTCATTAAGTTTTTAACATAGTATAAGTATTGGAACAAATCAAACTCAAAAAGTAAGACCAATAATAGTATGAGTCCACGGAACTTGGTGAGTTATAATCCTTTTCTCAAGGATGGGGCTTAAACTCTCTGGTATAGTCTCAGACATACATAAGTGCTTTTACGCTCAATAATGAATTTCATTTAAGCACATCCATCATATGTTCATCTGTCTTGGTATTACTTAGCATTTAAGAGATTTTAGGCATTAAGTTCTTACTGATTTATCTTAAGATTGGGACTTAAACTCCCCTGTATATTTCCATGCACACTTACTTGAATTAAGCTCAAGGATGATGTTCACTTAAGTGCATTTCTTATATACTCATCCTATCAAATGAATTCAGCATGTAGCACATATTAATCATTCAGCGCATATGCACGACATATTGCATTTCATTTTAAATGCACGATAGTCAATCAAGACTATACTCAAAGGTATGCAATAGGGGTTCAAAAAGGATGACACAACTCAAAGCACAATGAGTGTGTGCAAAATGAAAAACTCCCCCTAAATCATGCAAATTCCTTAGTCAATGGACCATCATCAACATATGGGACATTCAATTTAAAAGGGATGATGCTCTACCATTGGGGTCCCGAGTGAAAGTACATAATCCAAAGAATTTGACCAAATGGTGTCCATGAATTAAGTTCATCCTAAGACACAAACTACATGTGTACATGTCTTCAAAATATATAGCGGTTTGGTTTTTACATGTACTAAACTATTTAGTTTTCTAGGATCCTAGGAAATAAATACTAAGACTGTGCATGTTCTTCAGTTTAGCATATAACATTTGAAACATTCAACATGCACCAATGGACAGTTCAGTATGCACTTATAACTATGGATGAAAAATAAAATTCTTTTATGATTCACTCATTCTTTCAAAAATATTTTAGCATGCATTAAATTATCTATCCTAATACATGGTTTCATTTATAGGAAAAATTCTACTGAAATTTTGGCAGCATTTTGTCTGTAAATTGAGCATTTCCTATTTTTCCATGTACCTAAAGCTTGATAGATTCACGCAATCAACAAATAATTATCCAGTTTAAGCATGCGAGAACCTATATCTACTACCAGCATGCAATACACATCAACTACATCCGCCATGCAGGAGGCATTCTAAACTAAGCATGCAATCAGGTAGCAAGCAACAATTCATAAAATATAATCTATCCAACAAAGAATATAAATGGTTGAGAGTAGAGGATAGATTTGAGTTCAATATAGTGTTGTCATTCATTAAGGCATATAAACTATGATCATGAGAGCATTTCATATAAATAGTCATAAAAGAGGGATGCTCCCCTTGAGTTATGTACTTATTCATTTTATGCCTTCTCTTAATTTCTAATTACTTAGCCAAGTGTTTTAGATTTTTCATGATTATATCTTGGCTTTAAATGCTTTCAGCTTATTGGACCAAAAAGTCACAATAAATATTTCTTTAAATGTACTAAGCCAATATTGCCTCTATTGATATGAATTTCAATACATGTGAGAGGCATACAATTAAATACTCTCAAGGATTAAAATTTATGTTAAGTTCGAACAGTATTCATTATGAGTGGACATTTTCAAAAATGTTTTCATGCTTAGTAATGATGTCCAGGTTTGTGTAAAGAACGTCTAGGAGAGTATGAATTTTGAAAACAACTCTTTGACGGTGGTATGTATCCTTTAGATATAATTATAATTATGAAGCAAGGATACAACTGGTGAGTAGAAGGGATGTCTTATGATGATTACTCAATATATATTATTCATTTACGATCAGTAGTGCCTTAAGCCTAGAGTGATGACTTGATTTTGATTTAGGCATTTCATATTCAAAGATGAGTTTAGGACAAGATGAATAAATTCATTTCATAAGACTCAAACTTGTGCAATGGACAAATTATGCTTAACTTTAGATATCTATATTTAAGCGAGAGCTAAGAAATTTGAATTGTTTACCAAGCAAAAGTGCTTTGTCCATTTTGAAAGTGGATTTTAATCTTAGTATAACAAAATAGTATATAGAGAATGCAAATACTAAGTTTTGGAATTTTAAGCATAGACCACTTCCTAGCTTTTTAATCATCACTACCCCCTAAATCTAGTCCTAGGATCTAAGGATAAAAATAACTAATTTGATAATTTTAATTTAAATCCATTTTTCCTTAGGTCCTACGGAGTTTGCCTTACTAATTATACATTTAATTTCATTTTCTAAACCTCTTGCACTTCTAAATAGACAGTTAAACCATACGTGCCACATAGTTTTGCAAAATAAGCAGGTATTGAATATACATAAAAGAGTATGCTTATTTAATCTGTTTTTACTCAATGAGGCATGACAATGGGATTCGCAAGTTGCACCCTTTTCAAAAGATTTATTTCTTTCAGCTCCTAGGTGTTTATCATCTTCTATTTTTTACTTTAGGTAGATAATTTTCAATATCTTCTTAACCTTTTTCCTTTTCAAGGATGGCATGATACTCTTTTAATTTTCTAATTGCTTTGCCAACCTATTACTCTCATTTTTTGAAAAGGTTTTCTTCCTAGACATCCCAACTAGAATCTTATGCATATTAAATGGTTCGTTTTCTAGTGTAGTATGTGAGGGCATGCTTTCATTGTAATATTCAATACATGATTCATCACAAAATTTATCATTATAACATTCATATGAAAAATGCATACCATATTATCATCAGAACCAATAGATGACTCATCATACAATATATTACAAAATTTGACACTAGATTCATCACAACATGCATCACATGAATTATTAAACGAGCTAGAGTGAGAATCATATACCTCCTCGTTGATTTCTAGCCCATGATTTACCTCCTTTTCCTGATCATTTGAGCTTAGAGCATTCGGAGGAGTTACGATTTCCTTCTCCTGGGATTCTCCATATTTCTTTTCTAGTTTATCCCAGATTCCTGTGCACTATGACATGCCACAAACTCAACAAAAATGTTAGAGTCTAATGCAAGATATAACATGTCCATGGCATATGAATTCACATGCATTAACCTACTATCGTTTTCATCCAAGGGCATACGAATTCCATTAACAATCACCCACCAGACCATCCAATTCATTGATTTTATAAATATGCTCATTCTAATTTTCTAGGTGGTGTAATCGACACCACAAAATACAGGAGGCCTAGAAGGTGACTGTCCCTCTCTGAATGGGGATACACCAAATTGAGCTATTGCGATCCTTTTGCAAAAATGTTTAAGTCTAGTGCAACGAGACTCTAATACCAATTGTTAACTTTGGTGTATTCCCAAGAGTGGGGGTGAATTGGAATTTTAAAATTTATTCCTAGGTTTAGCCAATCTAACAGCAGTATATTTACAACCCAGGGTCTGTCTATATAGTTTCAAATGCGCAGATAAATATAATGTTCAGAAATTAAATCATGCGCGATATTCACAATATAACATACACGTGCGATAAATAAATTATGAAAAAATAAAATGCACACACGATATGTTATCAGGGTTTAGCCAACCGTGCCTACGTCCCTACCTCTAGTTCGCAAGCCCGAGGATTCCACTAATGGCTCACTTAACGGGTGGAGCGGCACCGGTTACAACCAGGTCAATTCAAGGGGCTGACCTCAACCAACACGCCTTACTAGGATGGCGCACCTAACTTTCCTAACCGGGTCTAAGCCAATTTGGGACTATTTTACTAGGGCTAGTCTCCTTCTTCAGGCCCGTGCCTAGAATACAATGAATGAAATAAAACTTTGCATACAAATAAAGTGCTTCTTACACTTAGCATGTTTGCTCCAATATGCTCAATCAAATAATGCACTCACATATGATATGATATTAAGCTCAAGTGAGATTTTGTTAACTCAAGTGTTAACTCTCAATCAAATGTATATCAATATATGTGTGTGAGAGTGAGACTTTTGATATCAAGATAATATGCTTCTTGTGGGAACAATCAAATAACCTCAACAACCCTAAATAGATATCACAAAAATGTTTCTCAAATATTAAGTACAGTAGATAATAGGGTTTATAAGCTTGCTAAAGATGTTATCCTCAAAGCGCACAAATCAAGCTTATGATACTTGCAATGAGGATGCAAGATCTTAAGCCACACAAGGGTTTTTTCCAATCAAATATTTATGAATGAAATACTATGGGAAAAACCTTTAAGCAACTCTCCAAAAATCAATACACAATCAAATAAAAACTAGGGAGAGTTTAACCTATGCAAAGAGTATAAAAAATACTACTTTCCTTCAAGATAAATAATTAGATGAGTATAAGAGATAGACTTTTGCAATAGGGTTGAGGAAATATGAAAATATAGAGTTTTCGACAAGAAATATTTTCAATGAATTTTTCGTCATCTTAAATCCTAATCCGTGTTTAATCTTTGCAAATGAGGGGCTATATATAGAAGTGGGAAGAATTATAACCATTGGGGACATATATGGTATTATTATTATTGTTGTTTTAAAATATTTTAACACAATTAACCCCGTTTGAAAACTTTAACTGCGGTAAAAATATTATGGCAACCCAAGAGCACCGGTTGACTGAAGCAAGGTTCGGTTGATCGAGTTGTGCACATTCGATCGACCGAGCATATATTGAACTAGAAGTTTGGTCGATCAGACAATCAGGTTCCAAGGTGATTTGTTTTTGTGTGGTTCGGTTGACCTGGAGGTTTTGAACTGAGTAGTTCGGTTGACCAGAGCATTGAGTTCTCCCACATGTGAACTCAGCTGATCAGGTGGTTGACATACAATTTAGGCTCAGTCGATCGTACGATAAAATGTTGACTTTGAGGGAGTTCGGTTGACTGGGTGAGAATGAACTGGAAAATTCGGTTGACCGGGCAGTGGTCAAATTGTTGACCTAGCACCGGTTCGGTCGATCAAGAGATTTTGTACTTAAGTAGTACGGTTGAATGAACATGCAACTTTAGTGCATTTCTGTTCAATTTAATTATGCAATCACTATTTCCTTATGACCATATATATATATATATGTATGTATATATATATATATGTATGTATGTATGAGTGTCCTAGGGTCATTATAGGCCATTTTTAGGACACCGAAAAAATCCGGCGTTGGTCGATTGTATGGTCATTTTGTTTCCCTATGGTCATTTGAACTTATCTGTCTTATCATGCATGAAATGCATTAATTATTACAAACCATATAAGATTACTGACCCAAATGATAGATATAAAAACATAATACAACTTGAAATATAAATCAGTCTTCATGCGTAGTTCCTTTGCAATTCCATGGAATACGCCAGGATATGCTCGTTCAGGTGCTCTTACGGCTTCCACCTCTCATCTATCAACCGTGCTTAGAAACATACACCTGTTCATACACTTTGCACACATATGAGATACTGTGGTTTGTCATAATCAAAATAGGAGATAGACTTAAAAATTCAACATAGTGCCTGGTTCTACACCCGTAGGGTTCCCCACTCTACACCCTGAAAGCAACATTTTCTAGAATAAAATATCATTATTTATCTATGTACTACATTTTATGTAACTATGGAAAAGGCAAAAACTGAATAAAATACCTTACACTAAAATTGGGATGGAGTTCAAGATACTCCCACCAACGATCCACTCAGAAAGATTTGTAGAGAACTTTCCCAAGAGCGTCGTGGTGGCCTCAGATTGTCGAACCGATGAGAAACAGAGCCGGGATTGAAGAGAGAAGGGGAGAGGGTCATTTTAGAGAGAGAGAGAGAGAGAGGATCTTCTTGCGCAATTTTCTACTGAAAAATCTAAGTTTTAGCTTTTTATAACCTCGGATTCATCGACGAGACATGTCATCTCATCGACGAGTCCATGAAAAAAGTTTGTCGACGAACATAAACCCCTCGTCGACGAATTTTAGACTACTAAAACCCCCCTCTCGGTATCTTCTTGTCAACAAGACGTGTCCTCGTCTACGAGACCCTCATGTATTCTCGTCGACAAATCCCCTGTGTTTGTCGACAAGACCCTACTTAATTTTCTAGGTTATTACACAGACAATCACTACGGTTTGATATTAATTCAATCCAATAATTTTATATGCAATTATACCCAATTAATTACCAAGTTCTTGTAAGTTTATTCAACATACACACATGCAAGATAGGTAATGAAATGCATTGCGGAAATTTTTACAAGGTTTAGCCAACCCGACCTACATCCTTGCTTTGAGCAACCCACTCAAGGATTCCACTAAATCCCTACTCCTTTAACCAGGATGGAGCTTCCCTTACAATCAGCTGCCTACAAGAGGTACAACTTCCTCCTAATCCGTTGCTTACAAGAGATACAACTTTCTCCTCAAGCCCGGTTCACAACTCGAACCGCGATTACTATATAACTATTCTACAAAAACTCAATAATGCGTTTACACGAGCTGGTGAGTACAATAGAAATCCCTAACACATATTCATACGATAAAAATTGAAGCTCAGTATGTATGTAACGATAAAATCGTTATATGTATGAAATGCTTCATAAAATAACCGTCAAGATAATATCTCCAAAAAATTAATTTCTTATAAATAAACACTTTGGAGATTTTAGGGTTTCAAATCAATCCACTTGATGCAGGAATATCAAGATATGTGTTGACCTTATAGGTCAGGCTCGGTTTTGATTATGACAAATACTCATTGTATCTAATGGGTGTTTGAAGTCTTGTGCAGGAACTAAGATTGTTAAGATCAAGATGTGCACAAAGCAAGAAAAGCCTAAAGGAAGTTCTTGCATAAATTTCTACAAAAAAATCTAGGTTTTAGTTATTTATAACCCCGGATTCGTTGACAAGACACGTCATCTCGTCGACGAGTCTATGAAGGAAGTTCATTGACGAACCTAAACCCATCATCGACGAATTTCAGACTTCTAAAACCCCCCTCTCAGTGTCTTCTCGTCGACGAGACCCTTATGTATTCTCATCAATGAATCCCTTGTGTTCGTCAACGAGACCCTGCTTAATTTTCTAGGTTATTACATTCTCCTCTCCTTATAAAACTTCGTCCTCGAAATTTGTTATCTGTGTTGAACACCATCTTTACAATCTATCATCCCATAGAGATAAATGGTCTACTTATTTTATTACTTACCCTCACTTATGGTGGAGGAATACCGTGGTTACATTCAAGGTCTTGGGGGATTACAACTATAAAAGAAAATTCTTCCAAAACCAAAATACTACCTATCCTATAGTCTAAAGAAAATTCAACTATACATTCATTATCTTATACTAAACAATATAAAACTATTATTCTTGAACTTTACAAACCACTACTATATCCAACTAAACAAATGCGGGTATTTCTATTTAGTTTCTTCTTCAAGCTCCCATGAAACTTCTTCTATAGCATGGTTTCTCCACAAAACTTTCACTAGCTGAATTCCCTTGGTGCGCAATTCCTGTGTTTTCCGGTCTAAGATCTGTACTGGTGCTTCCTCACAGGCTAGTGAATCTTTAAGCTCTATCTCCACATAACTGATTATGTGGGATGGGTCTGGGATGTATTTCCTTAACATAAAAACATGAAACATGTCATGTATTCTAGACAAAGCGGCCGGTAAAGCTAGCCTATAGGCAACTGATCTCACTCTTTCTAGTATCTCAAAAGGGCCAATATACCTAGGGCTTAACTTGCCCTTCTTTCCAAACCCATAACCCCTCTCAGAGGATCTGCCTTTAAGAATACTTGATCCCCCACATAAAACTCTAATTCCTGATGACGAGTGTCAGCGTAGCTTTTCTGCCGACTTTGCACTGTACTGATTCTTTCTTCAATTAGTCGGACCTTATTATACGCCTGTTGTACTATCTCTGGACCGAAAACTCGCCTCTTGCCTACTTCAGCCCAAAAAAGAGGAGAACGAAACCTCCTACCATATAGTGCCTCGTAAGGTGCCATGCTAGTCTGATAGCTGTTATTGTAAGCAAACTCAACTAGCAGCATAAACTGGGTCCAACTACCTCTAAAATCTAGCACGCACGCATGAAGCATCTTCTAATGTCTGGATCGTCCTCTCAGTTTGACCATCCGTTTGAGGGTGGAAAGCAATGTTGAATGCTAACTGTGTACCTGTTGAATTAGGTGTAATCCCAAGAGGGGGGTGAATTGTGTATTTTAAAATTTTTTTGAATCTATTTACCACTTAATCCTTACTTGTATATTTAGCAATGAGTTCTTATTACCCAATTAATTGTGTGCAATGTTATTCAACCTACACATACAATACTAACAATTTAAATATAGTGCTGAAAGTAAATAGTAAAGGGAAGAGAGAAGATAAACGCAGTTTTTACGAGGTTCAGCCAACTTGGCCTACGTCCTCGCCTTGAGCAACCACTCAAGGATTTCACTAAAATCCTTGCTCCTTAAATTGGGACGGAGCTTCCCTTACAATCTGCTGCTTACAAGAGGTACAAATCCCTCCTACTCCGCTGCTTACACGAGATATAGCTCTCTCCTCAAACCCCGGTTCACACACCAAACCGTGAATACAATAGAATATGTAAAAACACTCAAAAGTGCTTCCAAACAAAAGGTTGCGAGTACAATTCAAATTCCTAATACATTAACATATGATAAAATCAGAAGCTCAGAAAGTATGAAACAATATAATCATTTATGTATGATATGCTTTAACACACAAACCCTTTTTTATCAATTCTCCAAAAAATGTTTGTATAAAAACAATGTTTTGGAGATCTTAGGTTAGATCTTTGAATATAAAGATAGCTTTGTAGATTGCAAAGATTTGACACACACTTTGTAAAAACAATATTTCTCTCAAGAGTTCGATCTCAATGTGATCTTGGTAGTATTTGCCCTAATTTACATACATACATATACATATTTGACAAAGTGTGTGTCAAATCTTTGCAATCTACAAAGTTATCTTTATATATATGTATGTATGTATCTATGTGATGAGAATACCAAGTATCAAATACTTAAAATATGATTTTCAGAAAATATCCTTCAATATGTATAGATCTAGTTATGCACTTCTTAGGATATCTAATCAACTAGTTTAGAAGTAACCCAAAAATCACGTCTTTAACTTTGAACACACTTGAACGATCACTATTTAAACAATGACCAAATAAAAAACTTTCTCAAGTATTGAGTTTGTCTAAAACAATCTTTATATGAATGTGAAAACTCAATATCAAGTTTCTCTAAAGATATCAAAACAGATGGTGATATGAGATTCTCTAACAAAACTAAATGTAATAACCAAACCTCAAACCAAGTTGAAGCACAAGATGTATAATAGAGATCCCTTTAGATTTTTTGAGGTGATTTTCCTAAAGATGATGTGTAGAAACCAGAGCGTAGGCAAACGTATAGCAATCAGCTCAAGTATCTCAGTTTTCTTTTCAACAAGATGTGTTCTTCGCTTTATGTTGATCTTTTTGTGTTTTTCCAATGTACTAGGGTTTAGATAATCAGTATTTATAGTGTCTTACCCTTAGAAATGATCTCAACCATTGAATCAAAAGATAGCTCGCGTGTTTACACAATAAAAATTAAATTTTTAATCTTTCCAACAAGTTTAGACGTCTGAGGTCTAGGGTCCATAAGACCGAAGTGACTTTTATCCTTCGAAAAAATAGCTTGGACACAAGGTCAGATGACCAAGGTCAAGGTTCAGTCATCTGAGGTGCTTCTGCCAGTTTCTGTTTTTCACCCAAAAATCTTCATACGACTGAACTTATTCTTCAGACATCTGAGGAAATTCTTCAGCCAACTGAACTTAAAGTTCAATCAACCGAAGTCCCCATTTTCTAAGTTTTTCTTTTCTAATTTAAAATTCTGCTTTGCTCTCCTTCTTGGGTCTTTTATAAAACATATTTTCCATGATTTTAAAAGTATTTCTAAGTCCATGAAAGTCCCCTAATGATATACATGAAATGCATGAATCCTAAAGTCTTTCTAAGTTATGTCGAGCCTCAAATTAAATCATACGAAAATGTAAATACATGAGATCTAAGTACCCATTCCCAAGATGTTCTTGAATTTTGCCGCTTGCATCTTGATTCTCATACTCTTTGAGTTCCGTGGATCTTGCTAAAATTTGTGTGCTTTACTTTAAGGCTTCCATGACTCATTATCCTTCCGTGCATGCTTAATATAGTTCCTATTCACAAACTCAATGCACATATCAAATACCAAGTGATTTTTCATTATCAAAACCGGATTGGACTCATAGAGTCAACAGTACCCATAGCTTCCTGAAAGCTTTTCCAAAATCATGAGGTAAACCGAGGATCTCGGTTTGAGACTATGAATACCGATACCTCATGGACGCGAACTATTTCGTGAACATATATTTCTGCCAATCTGACCATGGAATAGTTGACTTTATTAGGGATGAAATGAGCGGTCTTCGTCAGACGATCAACAACCATCCAAATTGCATTCAATCCCTGTCGCGCTGGTGGTAACCCAGTAATGAAATCCATAGAGATGTTATCCCATTTCCACTCTGGAATGAACAGTGGCTGCAATTGCCCTACTACTCTCTGGTGTTCAGCCTTAACGTGCTGGAATGTCAAACACTACTGTACAAATTCGGAAATTTCCTTTTTCATTCCACTCCACTAAAAATACTCACGCAAATCCCTATACATTTTAGTATTTCCAAGATGGATAGTGTATAGTGATCTGTGAGTTTCTTCTAAAATTGTTCTTCTAATATCATCATTTGCAGGCACACACAACCTAGTGTGAAATCTCAAAGCTCCATCATCAGAGATACTGAACTCCTCTCATTGACCTTCCCGTACTCTAGCCATAACCTCTGCTAATTCTGTGTCATTACCCTGAGCGGCCTTAATCTTTTTATATAGTGTTGGCTGCACAACCAAGCTAGTGATCAATGCCTTAGGATTACCCTATACCAAATCTATGTCAAATCTCTCTAGATCCATTAGGATTGGATGCTGAACCTCCACAGCTGCCAGTTCGGGTCCCACTGATTTCTTGCTTAGAACATCTGCAACCACATTCGCTTTCCCTGGGTGGTAACTAATAGTGCAATCATAGTCTTTTATGTGTTCCAACCACCTTCTTTGCCTCATATTCAGTTCTTTCTGGGTAAAGAAATACTTTAAAATTTTGTGATCCATGAAGATTTTGCATTTCCCACCATATAGATAATGCCTCCAGATCTTGAAAGCGTACACCACTACAGCTTGCTCCAAATCATGCACAGGATAGTTTCTCTCATATTCCTTAAGCTGTCTGGAAGCATACGCGATAACTCTGCCATGCTGCATCAACACACATCCAAGACCCTTCAAAGATGCATCGTTGTATAGAACAAATTCATCCCCTCCTGATGGAATAGTCAGATTGGTGTCGAAACCAACCGTCGTTTCAGCTCCTAAAAGCTCTGCTCACAATCACTGGTCCAATTAAACTTCACATTTTTCCTCGTAAGTCATGTTAATGAACCCAATAATCTTGAGAAACCATCCACGAAACGTTAGTAATAGCCTGCCAATCCAGAAAACTCCTAACCTCTTAGACATTTTTTGGCCTTTCCTAATTCACCACTGCCTCTATTTTACTCGGATCAACCGATACACCCACCTCGGAGATTACGTGGCCGAGAAAAGAAACCTTCCTTAACCAGAACTCACATTTCTTGAATTTTGCGTATAGTTTTCTTTCTCTTAATATCTACAATGCTAGCCTCAAATGATGCTCGTGCTCCTCAAAACTTCTTGAGTAGACCAGTATATCATCGATGAATACAACCACAAACTGGTCCAAATATTGATGGAACACTCAATTCATTAAATCCATAAATACTGCGGGTGCATTAGTTAACCCAAATGGCATCATTAGGAACTCGTAATGCCCATATCTAGTTTGAAATGCTGTTTTCAAAATGTCTTCTGCTCTAACTTTCACCTGATGATAACCCGACCGCAGGTCAATTTCAGAATAAACCTAGGTCCCCTGGAGTTGATCAAACAAATCATCAATCCTAGGAAGAGGGTATTTATTATTGACTGTCAGTTTGTTGATCTCCCTATAATCGATACATAACTCATGATCCCATCTTTCTTCTTCACGAATAGAACTGGTGCACCCCAGGGCGACACGTTGGGCCTAATAAATCCCTTGTCTAATAATTTTGTAACTGATCTTTCAATTTGACTAGAACCATACGATATGGTGCTTTAGAAACTGGTGCTGACCTCAGCAACACATCTACAGTAAACTCAATCTCTCGGTTTGGTGGTAAGCTAGGCAATTCCTTCGGAAAAACATCTAAAAATTCTCTCACTAATGGTATATCAGCTTGTTTTAGTTCGTCTTTTGGAATTTCTTTTATGTATGCAACATACCCCTGGCAATCATCATATAGAAGTCTTCTCACTTGAATAGCCGACGCAAACTGTGGCGAGGCACGCACACGTGAACCCACAAATCTATATTCTTACTCACTCGGGGGTCTGAAAACCACTTCTTTTTTATGGCAATCTATGTTGGCGTGATGAGTTGCTAGCCAATCCATACCTCGTATCACATCAAATCCTTGCATATCTAGGACCATGAGATCAGCTAGTAGTACTCTCTCCTGAATACTTACTTGGAAATTTCGAAGCACCTTTTTACATCTTACCACAGATCCCGTCGGTGTACCCACGAACAACTCTACATCTAATAGCTGTGTCTTTACCCTAGTTACTCTGACATACCCCACTGATATAAAGGAATGGGTGGCACCTATATCAAGCAAAACAATAACTTTATATGGTAAAGCAATATGGGTAGCTATGACCATGTCTGCGGCCGTCTCAGCGTCACCTGGCTTCAACGTATAGACTCTCGCCGGCACAGTGTTCCTCTGCTGACCTCCATAGGGCGCCTAGTATCCACCCTAAAACTGTCTAGGAGCTGGTGCATAAATCGACGGCATCTAGCATGATCGAGCCATATAGTTGTTTCTCTCGCAACGATAGCAAACATTCTCCCATAGCCGGCACTCCCTTGGATGTCTCCGTCCACATCTAGGGCAAGTGGTGGGAAGCTACCCACCCTGAAATCCAATGTGCTCTACCATCTGCCTCTATCCCCCGTAAGATATATCTCCTCTCCACGGGCCTTGGCTGAACCCCACCTGAAAACTCGAGGGTGCGGTCCTCTTCTTCTGGCTCTGTATCTCAGTCTCTCTTGGAAAACTCTCCTCTGCTATTATGGCTCGGTCAACCAACTCCAACAAATCCTGTATCCTCAATACTGCCACCTTCTGTAAATATCACACCTCAAATTTCTCTCGAACATTCTAGCCTTCTTAACTTCATCTGGAACAATATAAGGGAAGAAACACAATAATTCGATAAATCTCGCCGTGTACTACTAGACTGTCATCGAACCCTGGGAAAAGCTCAGAAATTCCTGTATCCTAGCCTCTCTGACCAAGGCATGATGGTATCTATCAAAGAAAATGTCCCTGAATCAAGCCCAGGTCATCAGCACTGGAATAGCCCTTTGCTTCTCCAATAATCTAGTGGTTGTCCACCATCTCTCGACCACCCCTATCAGCTTGTACGTAGCATAGAGGACCCTCTGCTCATCGGTGCAATGAAGCACTGTCAAAATCTTCTCTACCTCCTGTATCCAATTTTTTACAAGTGCAAGATTAGCTGCTCCTGAGAATACTGGCAGGGTCATCTTCATAAATTTTTCTATTGTGCATCCCTGAGCTAGAGATGGACCTCTCTGCTCCCTAGAACTCCGAGCAATCTCATCCATAACTTGTTGAGCCACACTGCATAGCACAACATCTGAATCCCCGCCTCCTGCACCCGAAGGATCAGTTCTGTCATCACCACTAGCGTGAGTGCTACTACCTCCTAGGTCAATCCTGCAATATTACCAAATTATTTTGAGTATCCGAATCCTACAATACTATACTAGCTAAAATACCCCTAACCTCTTATTACTAATTTAAGGTTGAGCCCTACCGCATGAAAATAGAAATCATCGATAGTTTACTATGGTTTTCCTGGAATCGTCAGCCTAGGAAAATCATAGAAACCACCCTGAAACTCTACCTAAAAACCGCAGAACAAAACCTTAAATTCTCATCCTAATTTCCCCAACATTACTTCCACTGACACCCTATGCCACTCTTCTTAAGATTCCGTTTCTAAATTCTGGTATTGCTTCCACTGTACTCTAGATTCTATAGAACCTAGCTACCTAGGCACTAATACCAAACTGTAATGACCCAAAAATTATACCATTTTTTAAAAAAAAAGTAATTTACCCTGATTCCCCTGCTAGAGCATCTCAAGCCCCAAACGGCACTGAGATATTTCTGTGCATACCAGACATATCTAAGCACCAAACAACATAAAAATTATACAACCATAAATACATACAATACCATAATCCAATATTTCCCAAATCACGGTTACATTTTCACTTCTCACAATAGTACCATCATCCAAAAAACATAACCCTCTGAACACACTTACCCTATAAACAGGGCAATCAATGGGTCACTCTATCTACGAGCCTAATGTACTCGCCTAACTGATTCACCTGAAAAATGTTAAAGTAATTGGATGAGTCGACGCTCAGTAAGTGGAAATATGCTACTACTAGTATGTGAAAACCAAGTTATACAACTATTACAATAACATCTAAAACTGTATAAGCTGATAAATCAGTAAAAATATATTTTACATTTGTCGCAGTTTAAAATATAACTGTATCGTCTGAATTTTTCTATCTTTCATACTTCTAATATCATAATATATTATCAATTGCTGTAAAAACTGTATACATATACATAATTGTACTTTTTCCCTGGAAATTTTTATGTCATGATTTGCCCCTCATGACAGGGTTGTGCAGCCCGTAGGCGGGACTTAACTCTGGTTGGCCCACCAGGTAAGTCACTGTACTATACCCTTCCTCTGTCCGGCCAAACTGCATCCTCTCCTAGGCACAGAACTGGATTGCTACCTCGTCAAATTGGACCCCCTCAACCTAGAAACTGGGGAGCTGCATCCACTTAGGGCATGGTTGACAGTACCCACACACTATCTAAGATATGTGGTTGCACTCTTTTCTATAAATAGCAACAGTACCATGCCCTGATAACTGTATCTATTTGTAATATTTTCTTAGGGAGCTGATACTGTATATATATACCACTATAATTATTTTACTGCTTTCATTATGTTTCTAAAGTAACCATAACACTATAATTCTGTACTGGAAATACTGTATATCTGAATAACATAACTATAGCATCTGATTGCTATAATTGTATATCTGTCTATATAATCTGTTTGAATAACCTATTTGTATAATCTGTCTGTATAGTCTGTATAATCTGAGTGTTATGGTATTAAAAAACTTGGCATTCTATAATTACTGTAACATACTAACCTGAATAAATCTGTAATTCTTGTCTGATAAATATCTGTTTATATCTATCTATATCTGGATATACTGTAAATCATGATATGCTGGAAAAAAGCTATATAATTTCTATATCATGTAAATATCTACTCATGCCACACATACATTAAAACTCACATTCCATGCAACTGGATAATAAACTGATATATATATATATATATATATATATATATAAAATTCTACATAGAATTTATGAAAACTTTGAATTTCTGAAAACTTTGTCTAAAACTCCTCGCACAGCATATTTCCTTTAGTTGATTTCTGCAAAAGCCCCCTTCTATGTGTTAGCTTTGGCGTATTCCTAAGAGGGAGGGGGGGGGGGGGAGGGTGAATTGGAATTTTAAAATTTATTCCTAGGTTTAGCTAATCTAATAGCAATATATTCACAACCCAGGGTTTGTCTATACAGTTCCAAATGCACAAATAAATATAACATTCAGAAATTAAATCATGCGCAACATTCACAATATAACATACACGTGCGATAAATAAATTATGAAAAAGTAAATTGCACACATGATATGTTATCGGGTTTCGGCCAACTGTGCCTACATCCCTGCCTCTAGCTCGCAGGCCTGAGAATTCCACTAATTGCTCACTTAATGGGTGGAGCGGCACCTGTTACAACTAAGTCAATGCAAGGGGCTAACCTCAACCAACACACCTTATAATTACCAGAATGACACACCTAACTTTCCTAACCAGGTCTAAACCAGTCCAGGACTATTTTACCAGGGCTAGTCTCCCTCTTCAGGCTCGTGCTTGGAATACAACGAATGATATAAAACTTTGTGTACAAATAAAATGCTTCTTACACTAAGCAGGTTTGCACCAATATACTCAGTCAAATAATGCACTCTCATATGATAGGATATAAGGCTCAAGTGAGATTTTGTTAACTCAAGTGTTAACTCTCTATCAAATGTACAACAATGTATGTGTGTGAGAGTGAGACTTTTGATATCAAGCTAATATACTTCTTGTGAGAACAATCAAGTAGCCTCAAAAACCCTAAATAGATATCACAAAAATAATTCTCAAATATTAAGTACAGTAGATAATAGGGTTTATAAGCTTGCCAAAGATGTTATCGTCAAAGCACAAATCAAGTTTATGATACTTGCAATGAGGATGCAAAATCTTAAGCCACACAAGGGTTTTTCCCAATCAAATATTTATGATTGAAATACTATGGGAAAAACCTTAAGCAACTCTCCAAAAATGAATTACACAATCAAATAAAAACTAGGGAGAGTTTAACCTATGCAAAGTGTATAAAGAATACTACCTTCCTTCAAGATAAATAATTAGATGCGTATAGGAGGTAGATTTTTGAAATAGGCTTGAGGAAATATGAAAATATAGAGATTTGGACCAGAAATATTTTCAGAGAATTTTTCCTAATCTCAAATCCTAATCCGCGCTTAATCTTAGCAAATGAGGGGCTATATATAGAAGTGGGAAAAATTATAGCTGTTAGGGACATATAGGGTATTATTATTATTGTTTTAAAACATTTTAACACAATTAATCCTGTTTAAAAACTTTAACCATGGTAAAAATATTATGGCAACTCGAGAGCACCGGTCGACCAAAGCAAGGTTCGGTTGACCAAGTTGGGCACGTTCGGTCGACTAGGCATAAATTGAACTAGAAGTTCGGTTGACCTAACAACCAGATTCCAAGGCGATTTTTCTTTTCTTCGCGGTTTGGTCGACCGGGAGGTTTTGAACTGAGTAGTTCGGTCGACCGGAGCTTTGATTTCTCCCACGTGTGAACTCGGTTGACCAGGTGGTTGACATAGAATTTAGGCTCGGTCTACTATGCCTGGTCCTACACCCGCAGGGTTCCCCACTTTACACTCTGAAAACAACATTTTTTAGAATAAAATATCATTATTTCTCCATGTACTACATTTTATGTAACTATAGAAAAGGCAAAAACTGAATAAAATAACTTACCCTGAAATTGGGATGGATTCACGTTAGTGCCACCAATAATCCACTCTGGAAAATTTGTAGAGAACTTTCCCAGGAGCGTCGTGGTGGGCTCAGATTGTTGAACCGGTGAGAAACGAAGTCGAGATTGAAGAGAGAAGGGGAGAGGGTCGTTTTAGAGAGAGAGAGAGGATCTTCTTGCGCAATTTTCTACTGAAAAATCCGAGTTTTAGCTTTTTATAACCTCGGATTCATCGACGACATGTCATCTCATTGACGAGTCCATGAAAAAAGTTTGTCAACAAACCTAAACCCTCGTCGACGAATTTTAGACTACTAAAACCCCCCTCTCGGTATCTTCTCGTTGATAAGACGTGTCCTCATCTACGAGACACTCAAGTATTCTCGTCGACGAATCCCCTGTGTTCGTCGACAAGACCCTACCTAATTTTCTAGGTTATTACACAAACAATCTCTAGGGTTTGAAATTAATTCAATCCAATAATTTTATATGCAATTATACCTAATTAATTACCAAGTGCTTGTAAGGTTATTCAACATACACACATGCAAGATAGGTAATGAAATGCATTGCGAAAATTTTTACGAGGTTCAGCCAACCCGACCTACATCCTTGCTTTGAGCAACCCACTCAAGGATTCCACTAAATCCCTACTTCTTTAACCAGGACGGAGCTTCCCTTACAATCAGCTGCTTACAAGAGGTACAACTTCCTCCTAATCCACTGCTTACAAGAGATACAACTTTCTCCTCAAACCCAGTTCACAACTCGAACCGTGATTACTATATAACTATTCTACAAAAACTCAATAATGCGTCTACACAAGCTGGTGAGTACAATAGAAATCCCTAACACATATTCATACGATAAAACTTGAAGCTCAGTATGTATGTAACGATAAAATCGTTATATGTATGATATGCTTCATAAAATTACCGTCAAGATAATATCTCCAAAAAATTAATTTCTTATAAATAAACACTTTGGAGATTTTAGGGTTTCAAACCAATCCACTTGATGCAGGAATATCAAGATATGTGTTGACCTTATAGGTCACGCCCGGTTTTGATTATGACAAATACTCATTGTATCTAATGGGTGTTTGAAGTCATGTGCAGGAACTAAGATTGTTAAGATCAAGATGTGCACAAAGCAAGCAAAGCCTAAAGACCAATTTCTATTCAGCATTGTAATATATTTCATTTAATTGGTCTGTAATAGTAACTAGGCTTTGGTTTGTAATAAGCTCACACACATCACATGTATGATAATACATAAGCTCAAATAAACCGTAAGTGAGAAATGACCTTAGAAAGACATTAGGGTTTCGGTCGAACGACACCAGACTTTTTTGGTGTCTTCAAATTAAACCCTAAGTGACCCTAGGACACTCATATTTGCACCTATGTTTGTTAGGCACTTGAAAAGGGTTTGTATGTTTCAAAACTGGACTGAAATGCACATATGGTGCACTTTCGATTGACTAGCCAAGTCAGTTCATTTTGGCTTGGTCGACCGAACCAGGCCTGGGTCAACAGTTGACCAAGGCCTTGGTTGACCGAACCAGAATAGTTTAAAAAGCCCCGATCGACTGAAACCCTCTCTGGTCAACATTTTGACCATCTGGTCGACCGAGCCAATTTTGTACACCAACTACCTGGTTGACCGAGGGTCCTCAGGAGAAATCCCAGTGGTCTGGTTGATCGAACCAGCCAGTTCAAAATGGCCTAGTCGACTGAACTTTGAAAAATTAAGAAATCGCCCTCTCCTGGTCGATCGAGCCCTTAGTTAAAAATTTTCCTGGTCGACCGAACCATATGAGACTTGGTCTACCGAACCTATTCTGGTCGACCAGACCTCTCGGGTTGCCTTGATTTTTACAACAGTTAAATATTTTTTAAATAGGGTTAAAATGCTTTAAACATCATTAATTTTTGCTAATAATACTCGATTGGTCCCCAACGGTCATATTTTCTCCTGTGCCTATATATATGAGATCATTTGAGAAAATTAGTAATGATTAACCACTTTGATTATGGGAGAATTCTCTGAAAATCCAAAAGCCTATACTACTCATTTTTTAGCCTCATTCACTCATGCTTATCATTCATTAGTGCCTACATCATTTGTAAGTGAATTGAGTGTTTGTTTTCATAGGCACGGGCCTGAAGAGGGAGACTAGCCCTGGAATAGTCTCGAATTGGCTTAGACCCGGTTAGGAAAGCTAGGTGCGTCGTCCTATTAAGGCATGTAGGTTGAGGTCAGCCCCACTAATTGAACTGGTTAAGGTTGAGGTCAGCCCTGTGTTAATTTGACCTGGTTGTAAACGGTACTGCTCCACCCTTAAGTGAGCTTTTAGTGGAATCATCGGGCTTGTGAGCTACAGGCGGGGACGTAGGCACAGTTGGCCGAACTCGGATAACATATCGTGTGTTTATTTACATTTCCGCACTCTATATTTACCGCATGCATATGTTATTGTGTGAATGATGCGCTTGACTCAAATTTCTACATATCTTATACACCTGCGCATTTGGTATTATATAGACCGACCCTAGGTTGTTTTATACGGGTATATTATTTAATCTAGGCGAAAATTTCAAATTTCCAATTCACCCCCCCTCTTGAGAATACACCAATTCTAACAATATGATCCTTGTAAAAATAATCTTTAGTAGCACTCAGATCTAGGTTCTAGCTATCAAGTAATTTGTAAGATTAACTCTTTGAATAAAAATATGACTTGAAATATCCCAAAGATTTCTCACACATATATATTTAAAACACTCTCAAATTGAGCAATCAAATAGTTTTTGTAGTAGTCAATCTTAGAAAGATAAATATATTCAAGAATATCTCAAAGAATTTAGTTCAATCAATTTTTTTCTCAAGTATGTATGTTTAATCAGTGAATAAAATATTCGGATTGTTATTTTTGTTCCCAGGTAATATATATAAAAATTTTATGGGTTAAGGGAAAACAAAAAATAAAATTCAAATGTGTAAAATACTTTTACCAAACTTCAAACCTCAAGATGAATGAAACGTTGCAGTAAGATATGAGTGAAAGCTCTTGACTCTTGAATGAGAATGCCCAAAACTTGATGTATAGAAGTCGGAATGCAGGCCCGTAGAGAATTTTCGTTTAATGCTCTCAAGATTTGTTCAAAAAGTGAGGCACTAAGGTTCTTAGGTTGATTTTATATGTGTTCTCAACCCTAGGTTTAATCCCACCCATTAGATCATTTTATCTGAATGAAATTCCACGCGTATCCCCACTGAACCGAAGTTTTGCGCCCGACATTCGTCAATGAGAGGACACCTTCATCGACAAATGTTCAACACTCGTTCGTCGACGTGAACGTGAGTTCGTCGACGGGAAACCTGTCTGAAATTTTTGTGCTCTCGGTATTTTCTCATCGAAGAGAACAAGGTGTTCATCGCTAAGTGTCCTTCATGCGTTCATCGACGAGGCCATTGGGTTCGTCGACGAGGCCTCTAAAAATTTGCCTCTAAAAATTTGCCTCTAAAATTCAGTTTAACTTACACTTTTAAATAAATTCTTTATGATATGCATGTGTCCTAAGGTTAGCCCAAGGTATGATTTTGAGCTTCTAGCTATATCATATAAAATATGCAAATATAATGAAGTATAAATACCCATTCCCATGGTTGTCTTGAACTTGACGCTTGCATCTCCATTCTTCTACTCTTTTAGTTCCATGGATTGTGCCTAGTTGTATATTCTTTAATCCTCATGGCTTCCATGACTTCCTCAACTTCTGTGCGCGCTAAATAATGTTTATGTTCACACTCTCAATGCACAAATCAACTACCAAGTGATTTTTCATTATCAAAACAGGATTGGACTTATAGAGTCAACAAATTAGAACTAGTTTTCTTTAAAATTTTGAAATGATCCTTCTTGTTAGCATGCAACTTCCTTGCCTTTCCTACTGGAATCCATTCAAGATGAATACGAACCATACCCATATCACCCTTTGAAAATTCTTGAAACATGCGATGTATATCGGCACTAGATTTATAATGCTCATTGTTCAAGTTAATTTTCATTCTTATTTTAGAGTGTAAATTGTGTATATGCTTTGCAAAAGCATCAGTCAACTCGCTCATTCTATACTTAAGTAGTAGTGGAATAAGATCTACAGGCTTCTTAGGATTATATCCTATGACAACCTGAAATGGGTAAGGTCTGTGGTCCTATCCATTGAACTACTAAATGAAGAATTGGCCACAAGAAGGCATAAATCCCAAACTAGGGTATTCTAAACTACTAAACATTCCAAAAATCCCTAAGGCTCCTATATTCACTACTTCAATTTTCCAATTAGTCTGCGGGTGATAAGCACTAGAAAATGTGAGTTTGGAGCCTAACATAGTCCACAAGGATTTCAAGAAGTAATCTATGAGTTGTACATCTCTATTGGAAACAATGGTTTTAAGAAACCTATTCTTGACGACAATCTTTTTGGTTGCTCTACCATGGATGCATGTAATCCAAGTGTCATCTTCCTTGGTAGTAAGGAGAGTATGGCAAGCATATAGGCTTATGCTATCCTGAATAAATTCATGTTCCCTCAACTCATTCACTTGTTCATTCAACTCCTCATCCTCTCTTGGGTTCACTTTATGATGTGGTAAATGAGGCAGAGATGAACAAGGAACAAGATCAATTTCATGCTGAATGTCCCTCATGGGAGTAACTCACTAGGTGGCTTAGAGATGACATCCTCAAATTTGGAAATCCTCAAATTTGGAAATTATAGGTGATACTTCAAGTGGTGTTTCATGTTCAGGAAAGGGTGTTTTAGTCTTCCTAGTAACGACCTCATTCACTACCAGAATATCTTGACTCTCTTATTCAAATTGATTTTCACTTATGATGGTCAAGGATTCTCTACTAGTTTTTGTCTTTTCCTTCTTTTTCTTCTCACCATTTTCCCTATCAAGCACCAAGTTCTTGGTGGGACTTTGTTTGGAAAAGGGTCCTTGTTTATGGCACCTAAAGAACATTGCACTATTAGAACTTTAGTGAGAGGATCCAGTCATGGGTGCTTTTCCTTTGTCCATAGGTTATTGGACTATGGAATTGCTCCCATGGGAGGTGACTTGACCTGATTGCACTGGTCGGGACTTGTCATAACTCTATACCTTTCTAGAGTATTATTCATTTGAAGAGGTACCAAACCGTTTTCCCATGGGCCCTTTATTTATTTGCTCAAAGTCATGAGCTAAATAATAGGCTTGTTCAAAGGAATCGATATGATGGGGAAACAGTTTTCTTCTCAGTTCAAACTTTAATCCTAAGCGAAATTGGGAGATCTTTTGACTAATAGTCTCATAGACACCACATCTTATAGACAACTCATCGAATTGAGTCATGTATTCTGAAACAACCATGCTACCTTGGCACAAGTTGTAAAGCTGATCCATAAGGTGCTCTCTATAGCTAGGGGTAGATACTTCTCCCTTAACCTATCCTTCATTAGATCCCAATGCTCAATGGGTCGATGATCTAACCTCGCTTCCTACCTCTCGACATTCATCCAATTAAGCTTGGCTTGCCCCGTTAACTTCATTTTTGCAAACTTAACTCGATGAGGGTCAGTCATCTTACACTAATAAAAATAGGAATCAATCCCAGTCAACCAATCTTGGAAGACTTTAGGGTTCATCTGTCCATCATAGGTTGGGGCATCTATCTTTACTTGCCTCATTACATCCTTGTAAGAATCACGATGGTCCTTTCAGTAAGATCTCCTAATGTGAAAGTCATCAGCGTCATAGTCCTCATCATCCCAATGTTGGGCATAGGGCTCATGATGTGGGGGTCTCCCAACAAAGTCATCTTGGTGATTCACTCACCTTTGTGAAGGGAGGGGAGGTCTTTCTCTATCAACATAAGTCCTACGACCTCAATAGGGATTCCTGACTTGAATAGACATCCTAGGGGTCGAGAAAGGATTCGATCAACACTAGGGTAGTACTTTGAAACGGTGTTTCATCACACAAAGTAGGGTCAGATGTGAACCTAACCTAACTAAGTTTCAAATATCCAAAATTCAGAATATAGGTGGGCTGTTCTGGGCAAAACTTAAAATTTGCGCAAGCTGTATAGGGCCAAACTATCAACCTTTTTAGCTTGAAACTGAAATCCTGTGGGCTAAAGAAGTTGGACTTTAAGGGTTTAGCCTATTCTAACCCAGACTCTAATACTAAGATGATATAGGATAGGGTAGGTTGACCTATGTCCTATGGTTCAACCCTCACCTGCACAAACACTTTATACATTATAAATTAAGAATTTAATTACTCAAAAATAAACACAGTAAATCAGAGGGCATTTCACATGTTTTGGGATTTTGAAAGGGTGTATGGTGCTGTTCTGAAACAAGTCTCAATTGGTTCTTTCACAAAGTAAGCAAGTTAAAATTGTAGTAAAGATATTATTTCAACATTTCTAGAAATAAGTTCTATGTTTAGCACATCAGTATTCCACAATTGATTTAAACTAGCAAGTTGTAATATTGAAAGTCAAATGATTCATATATGCTATTCAACTTTAGAATTTTCAAAATTTCAAGCAAGGGGTTTATCAACTGTGAAATTGCAAAATTTGAAACTAAGGTTTTAGCAAGAGCAGGGGTTGTAAGATATAATAGGGGTTCAAACAGAAACTGAGGTTACCACGAGAATTTATGGATGCTCCATGTTGTTCAACATGCAGTGGGATCACACTTGGAGTCCTTGATGCAAGCTTGTGAGATACCAATTGAACACAGCAATGCAAAAGATTGATGGTGGTCATGTGGTGACATGAAAGTGTTGGTCATGTGGATGTAGCTTTGGTGGTGGCTATGAGAGTGAGGGAGGGAGGATATGGAGATGGTGTTGCTAGATAGGTTAGTGGTCTCTCACCACCTGATCTCTAGAGAGAACAATGTAGCCCCTCACTACACAATCAGAAGGATTGGAGAAAACTATAACAAGCTTCGGTAAAGTAAAATCCTTTCAATATCAATATTCAAACTTAGCTACTTTGAATTCTTACAATAGAGAATATAAAGACTTAGCAAAAAGGAGACAAGACGATTAAACACTCACACTTCTCATACAAGCATGGGTGATAAAGAAATAAATGCACACTTTGAACTTACTAAGAACAACTTACTAAGAAGCACATGCAAGCAAGTTGTCTTGCAATATTACATATTAAATAAAAGTCAAAAGAAGGGGTCCAAATCTGTGTGGGGTCCACAAGAGCTTGTAAGGTCCACATGGGTCTCAAATTTGCTTATTTTAGTGCTTAGATGACGGTATTTTCAACTAGGTTGCACCCCCAAGGCTCCTGGTCAAAGTTCTCTGAGATTCTTCAGTGTGCAGAAGACCTGGTCACGCCTCATGGTGTCCTAGTCACGCCCTAGTCAAGACTCTTTTGAAAATCTGCTAAAATCTATGAGCTACTAATGGATAGGAAATTTTACATACAAATGCCCTTCAATATTTGAGACATAACATTTTCTATAAAACTCCAAATAGGGCGATCTTAGTATTAAAAGAAAGCTAACAAAATTTTCCACAACTTTTTTGTTCAAATGTTTTGAATATGTCAAGGTTTTGATGGAGAAATTTGCACATCAATTCATGGATTTATGCAAAATAGTTATGAACTAAAGTGGACATCTAGAGGCCATCCAAGTGTCACCATGTCAACAAAGGAGTAGACATCAGGAGGTCGTCCATGTGTCACAACATCGGTAAAAGAGAAGGGTAAGGCATGTTGATCCCGATCACTAACTTTTCCACTAGATGTTGGAGAGGTTTTGGCTCCTTGTGATTAAATTTGGAGCTAAACAATCAATGATATGACAAGAAATATGATTTCCAGGTGAGATGATATATTTTATAAAATTACAAACGGTTAAATAAATATAAAATAAAATTCTATAAAAATTTATATCGACTTATCAATGAGTCTCGCTTCCAAAAAACAACAATCAAGCCAATTGGAGTAGCCGTTGAAGAGATAAAATTTAAATACTATAGTTATGTTGAGCTGCTTTTGTAATAGAGGTCATAATTCGTTCGTTGATTTGTACAATTCATAACAAATAGAACATTTATATAAATTAAGTATGTCAAATTGTTCCAGAAGTTCCATAACGTCTACTTTCATATAAAAAAAGAATGAAATATTTTCAAAATATTTACAATGAGATATGTCCAACTTAATGCAACATACTTATTTCTGATTCTGATTTTATGACAGTGCAGAATGACTATATTGTATTAAATATCAATCCTACATTATAGCTCCGAAATATCTACATGAAATTTTTCTGGAGAGAATGATGAGTTTAGTTTTATATGAAATAATATAATAATTTTTGGACTCGCATGAAATAAAATATAGAATTAGATTCATAAATAGTATAGATTTATAGTCTGATTTTTTTCTTAAGACATAGGATGCTCTTTTACAAAAACACTCATTTTAGCTCTAGATATATAAGAGACAAATTGAATGTTCTCGAAAATATTTACAAGTTAATTTTCAAATATAAAGGGCTTAATCACATTTGGAGCTTTCAGTAAAAATATATGGTCATTTTACTATATGATACTCAAGTTGGTACATTTGTTTTCTAACTAGGTATTAACATACTTAGCCCTAAATATCAAAAATGATTTTCATATATAAACATAAAAGAAAATAACTATCACATAATACTCATGGAGCACAAATTCATATAACACATGCACTAATTCTTATTTGTTTTGTCATCATCAAAATCAACATGAAACTTAATGGGCTAACAATCTTTTCTTTTTGGTGATGACAAAATTATGATGCTTTGCATTTTTCTCTCGCTTTTTGTAATTATTAGAAAGAAGATAAAAAAAAAAAAAAAAAGGAATTTAGAGGAAAATTTGACATAATATCCCCTTAAAATTGCATTTCTATGTACCTAAGAGGAATATGATATATATATATATATATATATATCATATATATATATAAAAGCTCACTCTAAATATAAGCTCCCCTTTATTGTAATCTCCCCCAGAACCATGATATTTAAAGAAAGAATTATGAGTTTTAATTTGATCAAATCTACCTAGAACATGAATGTTAAATTGCTAAGTTATAATTCTATATGCCCAAGTTATCTTCTAATGAAGTTAAAATTATGTTCATTAAGCGGTTTAGTAAAAATATTAGCTAGCTTATCTTTGGTCCTAATAAATTATAATATAGTATCACCTTTTTTAATATGATCTCGCAAGAAATGATGACAAATGTCAATATGTTTAATTCTTGAGTGTTGAATGGGATTCTTGAAAAGATTGATGGCACTAGTATTGTCACACTTAATTGAAACCTTTTTACACTTAAGAATATAGTCCTACAAAGTGTGTTTCATCCGTAACACTTGAGCACAATAACTATCGGCTGCTACATACTTAGATTTGGCCATTGACCAAGCAATTGAATTTTGCTTCCTGCTAGCCTATGAAACAAGAGATTTTCCAAGAAGGTGACATGTTCCACTAGTACTTTTTCTATTCAATTTGCATCTTCCAAAATTGGCATCTGAATAACTACTAAGCTCAAAGGAAGAGCTATTAAGGTAGAATAATCTAAGTTTTTGGTTCCCTTAAGGTACTCAAGAATTCTCTTAACGACACATAAATGAGATTCCATGGGATTTACTTGAAACCTAGCATACAAGCAAACACTAAACATGATGTTAGGATGACTAGCGGTTAACTATGAAAAGATTCCTATCATACCTCTATATTGTTGATATCCACAAATTTTCCACTCGAATCCTCATCAAGTTTGTTTGAGGTACTCATAGGAATCTTAGATATCTTTGAGTTTTTCATCCAAAATGCTTTAATAGTTCCTTAATTATTTTACTTGATTGATCATATCCCTTCCTTTAGTTGCTTGATTTGAAGGCCAAGAAAGAAATTAACTCACCCATCATACTCATCTCAAATTCACTTTTCAAGCATTTGGCAAAATCATCACACAAGGACCTATTTGTGCACCAAAATAATGTCCATCAGCATAAATTGGATCAATAAGTAATTAGATGTAATTGGTGTAATCCCAAGAGAGGGGCGGATAAAAATTTCTAGGTCAAGTGTCCTATTCTAAATCCACATTCAGTATAACACAACCTATGGTCAGTCTAACTAAAAATTAATCTAGAAGAAATATGAATACTTAAATAATCAACATGAGTATCACAGTTCCAGTAGTTCCAACCAAACACAATTTAATATTAAATTCACAAGCAATAAAATCAATAGGAAGATAAGCAAGCAATATTGTAAAGTAAAAAGTGTAGGGGATAGAGTGACAGCAAAATATGTTATTGACGTTCGACCAACTATGCCTATGCCCCCGCCTCAAGCTCACAAGTAAAAGGATTCCACTAATTCCTCACTTAACAGATGAGAAAGCGACACCGCTTACAACCTCCTCTCCTTACTAGGCGATGAATACCCAGGTCACATTATAGGGCTGACCCCAACCTAGCCACACCTTACAGGTCGATGCACCTAGTTCTACTAACCAGGTCTGAACCAATCCGGGACTTTCTTAACCGGGTCTAAGTCTATCTAGTGCACATTACAGGCCAGTGCAATCCTATTCTGACCACACGTTGGGAATACTACAATAATCATATATTTGTCTACAAGTAAATGCTTCTACAAACAAGCATATGTGTACAATTTGAAGCACTAAAATGCACTCAGTCAAGATATGAAATGAAACTCAATGTAAGTAGTGTATTTTCACTCAAAAAGTTTTTTCACATTATTTAAGAGTGTAAAAAAAAATTTTCTCAATACCAAATAGTAAGAGACCTTTCAAGAAAAGATTTTATATTTTAAAGTTATGCTCAAGGCAATTTTCAATAATCCATGAATTTTCCCAAACTGATTTTCAAAGTGAACCTTAAGGGAAGCAATGCTTGTGCTAAAAAAGTATCTTTGCAACAAAAGCATAATGAGCTTTGGAAATCTTTGCAATATATGTACAAAGATCCACAAGCTAAAGAAAAAAATTTCTCCAAAGAAATTTATCAACAAGCTATGTGGAGAAATTTTAGATTTTACTCTCAAAAACGATTTGATAAATGAAGTGGAAAATGAAAGTAATGCTTTTAAAAATATATTGCCCAAACATAAAAACTACTTCTCTCAACAATCCCTATAAACAATTGATTGAAAACAAGGGAGTAAAAAAAACATACAAATGCTCTCTTAAAAATGATTTTGAAAAAAGAATGGCAGTAAGAGAGTATAAAAAATAATTTTTGAAGATGAAAATTTGCAAAAATATTGGGAGAAAATTTAGGGCTAATCATCTTACTAATTATGTTTATGAAGGGGGTATATATAGAGTTTTGAAGGTTTTTTACTGTAGGGACACGCTCGGTATTTTTCTAAATGTTTAATTGAAAAATTAATCCTAACTAACGCTGAAAAATTCCTGAAACTCGAGAGGTTTAGTCAACCAGTGCTGGGCACGATCAGCTGAACACTTGGAGAAACTTTGAATTTCAAACAAGGATCGGTTGGCCGTGGGAAGACGCGGTTAGCCGAGGCCAAGGGTGATTTTGAGCCTTTCATGGGTTCAGTTGATCTCGGTCCTGCTAGTTCTTCATGGTTGGTCTTGTGACGGGCTTTTTGAACTAATGAGGCTGGTTGGCCAAGGCATGCACATTAGATAAAAAACCAAAGGCCGGTTGACAGAGTAAGTAAGGCATTTAAGGTTCGATCCAGCGCGAGACGTTTTAATAACCCTAAAAAATGCAACGTCGGTTGACCGAAATCTTTGTAAAATTAATTTTTGGCCCATTTTGACCCTAAATTAATTTGGTCTTGAAATTTCTTGTTGGCTACCGCATGGTCACTTACCTATTTTGGTCAATTTCGCTTTTTGCAGCTTACATTTCTCCCCCCTCACATTCCATCGCATGTATTCATTGCATATTTACAACACACCAAATCAAAATGCCAATACATTAAAACACTATTCCCTTTACATATTCTTTGCTCTTAAATCCCCCTCATCAGGAATATTTGCTAGATTGTGGTGGTCTTTAGGTCCTTCGGGCGTGTCTCTCCCACACCTTTTCAGTTATACATGCTGCTGCTGCTAAATTACTACGGACTGTTCACAGCACTAATTCAATTCGTTTCCATGAGATCAAGTGGTACTTTGTCAGCTATCAAAAATAGGGATATGGGACTCAAAACCCTACAAACACTTAATTCAATGTCCTTTGTAAACGACCCGGCAAAATTTTAAATATTACAAATACCTCAGGAAGAAGTAATACATAGATAGGAAAAAAATAAAAAAATGAAGAAGGGGCAAAAGGGGAAGGAAAAATCTTAAAAGGGGCGGCATTTCTACTTAAGTAGGGACTCGTCGACGTTGGAGTTTTGTCGTTTACTCGATCCCTCCTATGACCTACATAGTCTTGTAGATGAGTATGTATGTCTCCTTGACACAAGATCTCTTTTACCCGAGAGGAGGTTTCCCCTAGATATTCTAAAATTCATCGACCGTTTTTATCTTACCCCCTCTTTTTCGGTCCCCATTCAAACGATACGGTTTTCTGGGTCTCCGTAACCACGAGCCGCCACCGCCTGCTACCACTCTCTACATATGCACAAAAAAGCACCATTTCTAACCCCTGAGCCGCACGGAATGGGATTTTTTATATTGTGTCCTCTTCTATCCCGCGTCCCTATCTACTAGCCTAGAAACCACCCCCGTACTTCCTCCTCCCTCCTTCTCTCTACGTTCCAGCCTTCTGGCCTCCGTTTTCCCATGCGCTCTTTGACAATGAGCATGCTACCATTAATTTGTTCCTGGCGAGATTTGCCTCTTACTACTTAGGCGGAGCATAATTTCGGTTGACTTCCTTCTTTTTATGTTTTCATTCTTTTTATCAAGTATGGTTGAAACCCACTCTTTTTATTAAAAATGCTTTTTTCTTTTGGTACTTTTGTAGGTATTTTTAAGTTCCCTTAATGATCTGGAGTTATAATAGCGGCCATAGGAAATGCTAAAATAACATTTTATGGGTTGGTGTTGATAAACTTGGGGTTTTCTGACTTGGGTTGGGGTGAGGTCGTAGGGACATATGGGTTTCCGCCACCAGGTTCAGATAATAGTAGTAATCTCAGGAAAAACATTAGGTAAGGGGACTTATTAATTCTCGTAGATTTTTTTAATTAAGTTAAAATGGTTATATGGAAAAATGAGATATATATCTATTAAATATTTAGGTATGTATATTGCACTATGATGGTAACTATTTGGAGACCATCGACCTTGATGGTATATATCTACCTTTTTTCTTATTTTTTTACCTATCATATATGTGCCCCCCCCCCCCCGTTTTTTCCGTGTGCCCCCTTGCCCCCCGTGTGGTGTTGCTGTGTGGTTGTGTGGGAAAGAAATGCTCCTGGTTGGCAGGAATACATACTTTGCAAATTTCAATTTGTGTTCGTTGTGCAGACACAAGATGATGATTAATATAGCGAATTTGAAACAAGGTAGTTCTGGATTCTGGCATGTTGGTAAATATTCTGACTCTCTTCGGTAAGGTGTAACTTATTGATTGATTGTGGAATTACTGATACCTTGAGATTGTGCGTTGATTTACACAATTGTGATACGTTGCGCTTGTATGGCTTTTGTTTTGTGGTTACTCCTCTTTATTCGTGTGTATTCCCACAATATACCACGTTTGCGACAAACTAGGCCGTCTCGTTATCCCCTGACTAGATGTCACATCACGATATTCGTGGCAATGCCTGGGAAAATTCGTCATTATTGTCATTATATATTGGGGTAGCGCTCCATCCGGAAGGACCCTGAGGAGGTTGTCCTTATTGTGGACTCAGTCATGTGTAGGACCATGTTCTGAGTGGTTGTCCTATGTGGACAGTTTGTGGAGGACCAAAATGTGCTCCGATTACTCGTCTGTGTCGGTCGAGGTCATGTGTGGACCATGTTGCTTGTGGTTTCTTGTTGTGACCTGGCTGATGTTTTTTGTCATTGTGGGCTATGTGTTGATTTATTTTTCCTGTGCTCCGGAGACCTTATGCCTGCTGATTGTGTGTCCTCTATGGACCAGTCCTGTTGTAGACCACCGTGCTGATGTTGTCCTCATGTGGTAAGGCATCTCTCATTTATTGTGGAAACCTGAGCCCCTGTGCATCTCTGATAAGTGATGATCTACCCAAAATTTAACTCTATACGTATATCACTTACTATAGCGGACTGGTAAAAACTTCTGACCAAGCGCCTGTGAGATAACGGCCGAGTCGCCCCAGTTCTTTTCAGTCTTGATTCTGTCACAAAAGCGTAGATCAGGAAAACTACTGTATGGGGCGGGTAAACCTCCCATTCTTGCAGACCATTGCCTCTTATAAATAGCTCCGATGTGCTGACTGAGTAATTAGTAAGGTGGTGACCTCCCCCCCCTTTGACTATGGTATAGAGAGAGGACATGTTACTGTCCTTCCCAGGCGGGTAATCTTCCCTATCTTAGTTGCGGGCATTATTCTACAGAACTATCGATGTGAGAAGAATGAAATCGAGCTTAAGGTACTTCTGGCACGTCCGGCGGATTTCCAGCCTTTCAGTTTCTGGAACCTTTCTGGAAGGTTTTTTGTATATAACTGGCTTATGCCATAGTTCGGCACTTTTCAAGACTGCGTTGTACTCTATTTAAACAGTGATGAAAGTTGTTTATGATTTTCCCCCCCCCTTCCTCCGCCCTCGGTACTTTCCCCCCTCCCCCCGGTAAATCAATGCTCATACAGGCTAGACTCTAGGTATTAATTTTAGGATACATTGTTTCTTCGAACGTCCTACTTGCGAGTCTAATGTAGGTACTAAGAAACAACCGGGTTTGGTTAAAGCACCCTCCGGGCTCCACTTGGCGTGGCTTTGGGGCGTTACAATTGGTATCATTGTTATATATGGGTATTGCAGACTTTCAATCCCAATAGGAATACCACCCTAGCACCTAAGGTC